>NW_028230449.1:10212968-10469911 GCF_043228905.1 Azolla caroliniana | reverse complement strand
GGATGTGTTGAGGGAATGATAAGTATAATTAGAGTGATGTAGGCTAATTAAAGGGGTATGATTAGGGTAAGGATTTGAAAAAGGTCGGAAGGGCATTATGAAAATTAGATGATAATGGGGGAGGTGTAGAGTGATAAATGGAAGAAAATTGTGGGGTTTGGAATGGAATTCTTCAAAATAAGGGGGGTGGGTAGAGTAAGAATTACACAAAAAGGGGGAGGGGGTATCCATGTAATATTGAGAAAGTAAAAAGGGGGTAGGAGGAGGAGGATGGGGGAACGAGTGAGAGAAGAGAGAGAGGGGGGGGAGGAGGAGGAGGAGGAGGGCGTTGTTTGTACACATAGGCTACGTGGGGGGAGAGAGGAGTAGGGAAGATTAGGGTTACGTGGTGGGAGACACAATTTTCTTCATAATACATGCGTGGGGTTGGGAGGAGAGGGGCATGTATCCATGCCGGTTGCCTTGTGCAGTCCCGTGCATCATGCCATGGAGGGGGGTTGTAGATCTATAGGTCGGCTGTCATAGACAGCCCGAAGCCTGACATCGGAGGGGGAGAACGGGTATGTATGATGGTTTCCGTTTCCGTTTCCATCAATATGGTCATTACCAAGTCGAAGATGAAGTGGTGACCATGCGTGTAATTGTGGATGATGTTGGTCGCACCGGAGTTCGTTGTGAGTCAGTGGTTGGTTCCCGTCGAATAAAGAAATAGCTATCGAGTGCAAGTCCCCATGTACTTTTAATTGATTTATCCAAATTATTTAGTTTGAGGCATTTTTTTAGTGTATTATATATGCATCGTATTTCAATCTTCAAAGAGACCTTGTTTTCTTATCCGTGAATCCAATTTTACTAAACCATTCTCTCGTTACAATTTGTCGAGCCGGAACGCTTCTATAGGTCAATCGATTTTTACGTCCTCTTGAAGTTCTTGTTGAGGATTGAGTGCATGGTATACCCGTCTTTCTTTTTTAGCGCGTGTATCTTGTTATCTAACTTCTAGTGAAATATATGAGATAATATGGTTTGTATTCTCATCTTTGCTTTAATGACATACCTATATTATAAAACAATCAACATATATTCATGTGGTTTTTTATGTAGTTCATATTGATAGGTTCAAGTACATGGCCATAATGGACCTTATGTGTAACAACCATACACTCTAGCCAACTAAGCTATTGAACTACGTAAATCTTGCACAAAGTTATGTTTCTCAATACTTGGTAATAAAGATGTTGAGAGACAACCTCAACATCGGCCAGATCGGCTGAAGAAGCCGAGGACCGGATCGGCTGGGACCGATCGGTTAGGCCGAGTGCGTAAACCGGGAGGTCGTTAGGAAAGATATTCCGTGAGGAATATATTTGGGAGTTAGTATAGGAGCTCTTAATGAGCATTGAAGTACTGTCAGTACTTCAATCAGTCCTTCCAGGACTTGTATAAAAGTGTTCACTGAGCACGTCTTATGTACAGATTGAGTATTATTGTTGAATAGAGTTTTTTCTGTGTTTCACTCTCTTTGTCTCTCCCGCGTATACCGTGTAGCCGAAGCTCTTCATTGAACCTGAGTTTCCTTCCTCTGTTCTGTCTTCATACCTGCTTCCGCACGCTATTCTTTTCATGGTATCAGAGCGCAAGAGTTGAGAACCTCTCTGCAGCCGACACAGCTTGACAAAGAAGAACAAGAAGAACGATGGATAGATGCATGGCGAGCTCGATTCCAACAGAGAAGCTCGACAGAACCAACTACGCGTCTTGGTCCTACAAGATGCACCAGTACCTGCTCGGGCATGGCTACTGGAGTTATGTCGAAGGAGCTAATGACGCGGCACCCGAATAGACACACAGAGACTTCCCGTTGTGGGAGCAATCGGCGAGCAGGGTGTTGTACTGCTTCGCATCGTGTGTGGGCGAACAACTATTAAGCTATGTTCGGGATGCAAAGACGTCGAAGGGTGCGTGGGAAAATCTAAAAAAGATTTTCGCCGTAAGCACCACAACCAGGAAGCTTCAGCTCCGACAGGAGTTCAGCAACCTATGACAACGCGATTTGTCGGTGGCGGACTATACCTTGAAGATCAAGGATATCCGCGACTCCCTCGCCTCCATAGAGGTGAACATCGAGGAGAGCGAGATGGTCCAGATATGTCTCGGAGGTTTGGCGTCAAAGTTCGGAGTGTTCAAAACGGTTGTGTGTACCCGGGAGAATACGCCGTCCTTTTTCGACTTACAGTCGATGCTCCTGGTAGAGGAGAACCACGCGGGTGCGTCTACAAGCACGCACGCCGACAGTAGAATGTTGTACACGGAGGGAGATAGGCCTCGTGGACGTGGAGGACGAGGCGAGTCGGGGCGCAATGAAGGCGGCCGACGAGATCAAGGAGGAAGGCACCGAAGAGATGCCGACAGCAACTCCGCACCCTCCGGAAACAGGGGGAGTCGAAGCGATGAGAACCGGCAAGGGAAGGTCATCGCGGAGTGCTGGTACTGTGGCAAGAAAGGCCACAGGGAAAGTGAGTGCTGGAAGAAGCGCGCCTATTCGGAGAGAACCGGTTCTGGAAACGGCTCCGGACATACCCACAAGGGAAATCGGCAGCAATCGCACTACGCCAAAGACTCTGGGAGAGCTGGAAAAGGGTCTGTCTTCGTGACGAGACACGAAACAAACTCAATGAAACAGAGCACCCCGAGATCGGACGAGGTGTGGTACGTAGACTTCGGTGCGTCAAACCACATGACGAGCCATAAGGAGTGGTTCTCGTACCTTGAAAAACCGATACAACCTGGAGTAGTCGCAACAGGAGACGACACTCCGCATCCGATCGCGAGTGTCGGAGAAGTTCCCCTTAGCCATGTCGGGCAGAAAAGGAAACTCATGAACGTGTTGCACGTTCCGACAATCACGAAAAACTTGGTCTCGGTCGGACAGATCGTCGACCAAGGGATGGAGGTTCGGTTTACACACCTAGGGTGCTTCATTGAGGAAGAAGGCCGTGTGATTGCGCAAGGGCGCAGAGACAGGAGGATGTTCATCCTCGACTCCACTCACGGCGGCACCGCAATGTTTGCGAAGGGACAAAAGACCGAGCCGGACATCGACTTGTGGCACAAGCGGATAGGCCACGTCAACTACCAGCGGCTTCAAGATCTGCAATCGAAACAGGTAGTGTTCGGATTGCCCAAATTTAGTGGCCGAAAGGCACAACTTTGTGAAGCCTGCCAGCTCGGGAAGCAACACCGACTTCCTTTCCCCAACGAGCGAAATCGGAGCCAGAATAAGCTCGACCTTATACACTCCGATGTATGGGGGCCGGCACAAAACGTTAGTCTTGGCGGGAGCCGATATTTCGTCTCCTTCATTGACGACCACACGCGGCACACGTGGATCCACCTCATTGAGAGGAAGATCTAAGTCTTCGACTGTTTCCGGGACCTCAAAGGGTTCGTGGAAACGGAAACGGGACGAAAGATCAAGTGCCTGCGGTCGGATGGCGGGAAAGAGTACTTTTCCGGTCAATTCAACGGTTATCTACAACAAATGGGAATTCGGCGCGAATTAAGTTGTAGATACATGCCGGAGCAGAACGGCGTGGCCGAGAGGAAGAATCGGTCAGTTGTGGAAGCGGCACAGGCAATGCTGGAGGTGAAGAGCTTGCCCAAGTTCTACTGGGCTGAGGCGGTAAGGACCGCGGTATACATCCAGAACCGGATCGGAGACAAAGTGTCGGCACACGAGCTATATTTCGGAACGAAGCCGAACTTGCGACGCTTGAGGGTGTTCAATAGCATTGCGTATGTGCATGTACCGAAGGAGAAGAGGAGGAAGCTGGATGCAAAGGCCGAGAAGTGCATCTTGGTCGGTTACTCGGACGAGCAGAAGGGTTATAAATGCTATAACCCTCGCACCAAACAAGCGCGTGTCAGCCGCGACGTTGTGTTTAACGAGTCCGCGTCCTGGTACCAGCCCCCGACTCGGAACCCCGACTCCAATCCGATCTCTAACGATGAGGTCAGTGAGGCCGAGATGCCTCCGAATGAGCCCGAAATCGAGACCCGCGAAGAGAGTCTGATTTGACTCCGGTTAAGTGGACCGATTGGACGACTGAGTCGGTAGGACTAGTCCGATGAAGAGTCGGCGAATAGTGGAGACTCGACCGTGCATTCCCCGCGCAGGAAGCCGAGGGGACGGCTTACGCGCAGGGAGAAAGGGAAGAAGAAGGTGTCGGATTCTGGCACGGAAAGGAACGAGTCAGACCGACACGAGTCCGACTCCAAGGGAACCGGTGACGGGTCTTTAAAGGTGAACACCGCGTCGACCGAGAAGGCCTCGACATCGGCTAATGTGAGATTACGCTGATCTACCCGCCAAAAGAACCCAGTTGTGCGGTTCGGATACAACGAGTACATGGCGCATCATTATGCGTACATGACCCGTGTAGCGGAAGTGCGTGAGCCGGAGAGCTACGCAGAAGCGGCTAGAGACGCGAATTTGTGTGCCGCGATGGAGAAAGAGATGCACGCATTGGCGGAGAACGAGACCTGGGACCTGGTTGATGCACCGAAGGGTGTGAAGTCGATTGGGTATAGATCGGTGTACAAAGTCAAGTACAACACCGATGGCTCAGTCAACCGGTACAAGGCTCGGCTAGTGGCAAAGGGCTACGCGCAGAAGCACGACATCGACTACGATGAGACGTTTGCGCCGGTCATGAAAATGACGACCGTCCGTGTTTTGCTCGCTGTAGTTGCGGCGAAGGGGTGGCATTTACATCAGATGGATGTAAAGAATGCGTTCCTGCAAGGTGACCTTGAGGAACAGGTGTACATGGTACATCCCCCTGGATTTCACTCTGGAACGAACTCCTCGGCAGTATGCCGACTGAAGAAGTCCCTTTACAAACTGAAGCAAGCCCCGCATGCCTGGAACGCGAAGATCATGCAACAACTGCGTTGGATGGGCTTCGTCACATCAAAATCTGACTCTTCCCTGTTCATCCGGCAAGGTCAACTTGGACCGGTTAGTATTTTACTATATGTTGATGACTTGGTCATCACCGGCGCCGACCTAGGTGAAATCGACCGCGTGAAGCTCCAGCTTGCGGCATCGTTCGACATGAAGGATCTAGGGGACCTTCATTACTTCCGTACCCCCGAAGGCATATTGATCAGCCAACGTCACTACGTGCTGAGTATGCTCTTCAAATTCGGGATGGCCGACTGTAAGACCGTCTCGACTCCTCTGGACAGAACCGTCAAGCTTCGTCCCGATACGGGAAAGGTATGCGACCCGACGAGGTTCCGACAGATTGTCGGAAGCCTCATATACTTGACCATCACCCGACCCGACTTCAGTTACCCGGTTAGGGTGATCAGTCAGTTCATGGCGCGACCTACCGAGGAGCACCTTCAATGTGCGCAACGCATAGTTCGGTATGTCAACGACACTAAGGACCGTGGACTGCTATATCGGACCGGTGCAGCCGCGCAGTTAGTCGGCTACACCGATGCTGATTGGGCTAGCAATGCCGCTGATCGCCGATCCACGTCTGGATACGCGTTCTCCCTCGAGAGTGCCGCGATAGAGTGGAGCAATAAGAAGCAGCCGACAATTGCGCTGTCGAGCACCGAAGCTGAGTGCCGAGGAGCGGCTGTCGCGACATGCGAAGCCATATGGTTGAAGCGGCTACTTAAGGACCTGCAAGAGGAAGTGTCAGATCCGATGACGATCTACTGCGACAACCTCAGCAGCATCCAACTCGCGAAGAACCCCGTCTTCCACGCACGGACCAAGCACATTGAGGTGCACTACCATTTCGTCCGTGAGCGTGTCCTTACCGGTGAAGTCGAACTTCAGTATGTTCCGTTGGATCGGCAGACTGCCGACATCTTCACCAAGCCTCTTGGTCTGGACAAGTTGCGGCAATTCTCAGGTGCGCTCGGATTGCGTCACCTCGACGTGCCAAACTTGAGGGGGAGAACAGTCCCGAACAACCAAGCAAGGTGGCAGGAAAGGAGTGGAGACCACGAAACCGAGTCCGAGTCGAGTCGGTAGACTCGGTTGTCGAGTTCGACTTCGGATCGGTTGAAGAAGCCGAGGGCGGACCCGTGGAAAAGTTTGGAAGCGGACAGAAGGGGAGCAGCTGAAGGAGAGAGCCGAAGCCAACCACGCATGGGGAAGATGACGCCATCGAGGGCAAGAAGACCGAAGACGAGTTGGAGACAGCCAACTCGGACGAGAGCGAAAACCGATCGGAGGTAGCCGAGTCGGTTCGGATGTTTGATTCAGACACGCTGAATCAACCGAGGCCCAAGCGGAAGAAAAGGCAGCAGGAGAAGCGTCAACACCGCAACAGCAGAAGAGCTGATAAGGGCCGCATGAGCATACAAGCCGACTGGAAGGGTCGAAGCGCGCAGAGTCGAACAAGTCGAGGAGCGCGAGCGAGGCGTGAAGCCAGGAGGAACCGGAGCCGTGAGCCCGAGGATCCCGAAGAGCCTCGAGTTGAGCTTGAGGGGGAGTGTTGAGAGACAAGCTCAACATCAGCCAGATCGGCTGAAAAAGCCAAGGACCGGATCGGCTGGGACCGATCGGTTAGGCCGAGTGCGTAAACCGGGAGGTCGTTAGGAAAGATATTCCGTGAGGAATATATTTGGGAGTTAGTGTAGGAGCTCTTAATGAGCATTGAAGTATTGTTAGTACTTCAGTCAGTCCTTCCAGGACTTGTATAAAAGTGTTCACTGAGCACGTCTTATGTACAGACTGAGTATTATTGTTGGATAGAGTTTTTTCTGTGTTTCTCTCTCTCTGTCTCTCCCGCGTATACAGTGTAGTCGAAGCTCTTCATTGAACCTGAGTTTCCTTCCTCTGTTCTGTCTTCATACCTGCTTCCGCACGCTATTCTTTTCAAAAGAGTTCTTGACGCTAAATGAAAGCAATCAATAATCCTATATTTAGCTCACTTACTAAGCCGGCACACTTCTATAGATCGATCGATTGTCTTGCTTTAGTAATAATCCTATATTTACTTTGTCGAGCCGGCACACTTCTATAGATCGATCGATCGTCTTGCTTTAGTAACATACATATATTATAAAACAATCATCATACATTCAAGACGTTGTTATATAGTTTGTATTTATAGGTTCAAGCATAATATGTAAAGTTCGTGTTCATCTACTATATCATTCGTTTTCCTACGTTGGAAAACGAACACGAATGATATTAAAAAATTCGTGTGTTTTTTTTTTGGGGGGGTTTTTTTTTTTTTTGGGTTTTTCTTTGTTTTTTTGGTTTTTCCCCTCTTTTCCCCCTTTTCCTCTGCACATCAACACTACGCTCTGCTCTCCCCCCCTTTTCCCCCTTTTCCTTCAATGACCTGCTATTGGAACGATCTGTTGCTTGCATCGTACACCTTCTCCTAGCCATTCCTTTCTGCATACCAACGATATTCAGGTATGTTAAGGGTTAATAATAGGATTTAAAGTTGTTGAATGTTTAGGTCATAGTATGTACTCTATGTACAAAAATTTCTATAAGTTTTCACTAATTTTTGTAGTTTTTTTGTAATTTTTGTAATTTCTATAAATTCTTTTTAATTTCTATAATTGTTTTGTATTTATGTGATTTCTGTATAATTCTTGTAATTTTTGTAATTTTGTTGTAATTTCGTTGTAATTGCAGTAATTTTTATAAATGTTTTGTAATTTCTATAATTTCTATACAATTTCTGTAATTTTGGTGTAATTTTATTGTAATTTCTGTAATTGTTTTGTAATTTTCTGTAATTTTGTTATAATTTCTGTAATTTCTGTAATTTTTAAATTTTCTTTTACCTTGAAAAAATATTTACCTTATAGTAAATAATTTAACCAAAAGTATGGTATTTATCATTCTTCGAGGGTGTTTACCCTTCTCGAATGATTGAATCATTCTCGAACACGAATGCACGAATGGTATGCATGGTTCATACTATGGGTTGAATATCTAACATTCACATGTTGTGCCAAGGAAGGCTTGAAGCTCTTATCTTAGGGTTAATAACTCTTAATACACTCTAGCCATCGTGTCACTATAACTAATCACTAATCACTAATCTCACATTTATCTCACTTATTTTTGGATTTCCTTTTTTGCACATAAATTATGTCTTATTTCTGAATAACGAAATAACTACTGAGTGCAAGGCCCCTTGTACTTTTAATTGATTAATTCAAATTATTTTGTTTGAGGCGTTTTTTTAGTGTATTATAAATGCATCATATTTCAATCTTACAAGAAACCTTGTTTTCCTTATCCTTATCCCATTGTGTCGTTACAATTTCGTGCACTAGAAAACTTCTATAGATCGATCGATTTTTAACTCCTCTCAGAGTTTTTGCTGAGTATTCAAAGGAGGGTATACCCGTCTTTCTTTTTTAATGCGTCTATCTTGTTAGCTAACTTCTAATTAAATACGTGAGATAATGTGGTTTGTATTTTCATTTTTTCTTTAATGACATAAGTAGATTATAAAACAATCATAATATATTCATGTGGTTTTTTATGTAGTTCGTATTGATAGGTTCAATACATGGGCTTAATATATAATCTTGACATGTCGGTAAAAGGACGGCTTGAACCTTTGACCTTCTGCTTAACAACCATACACTATAGCCAATTGAGTTATTGACCTACGTAAATTTTGCACAAAATTAAGTTTCTCATTACATTTAATGATACTTGGTAATAAAGAATTGTTGACGTTGAATGAAAGCAATCACTAATCCTATATTTACCTCAGTTATTTTGAGATGTCTTTATTTTACACAATAATTATGTCTTCTTTGTGAATAAAGAAATTGCTCCCTACTGCAAGGTTCCTTGTATTTTGAATTCATTAATACGAATACCCTATACCAGATTATTTGAACCTCAATTTGTTGGACTATCTTTCGTATGTGGCAATATCGAAGACTTTTGTATGTGTCATTTGTATTAAGAAGGTGTATTAAGAAGGTGCTTTCAAAGCTCAATTGGTTAGAGCACCTATTTAGTAAGCAGGAGGTCTTGAGAGCAACTCTCAATGAAAGTAAACCCAAGTCATGTTTTTCCTTCATTTAGTTTGACGTGTTTTTTTAGTGTATTATATATGCATCGTATTTCAATCTTAAAATACACCTTGTTGTCCTTCTTTGTGAATCCAATTTGGGTAAACCATTCTACTGGAACACATCCATAGATTGATTGATCGTCCTGCTTTAGTAATATATATATATATATATATATGTCCTTTTTATGTAGTTTGTATTTATAGGTCCAAGTATATGATCAAATATCTAACCTTGACATCTCATGCTAAGGAACGCTTGACCTTCTGATCTTATGGTTAATAGCTATACGCTCTAGCCAATGTGTCATTACAATTTGTTATGCCGGACCACTTCTATATATCAATCGATTTTTACGTCCTCTTCAAGTTTTTGCTGAGGATTCAGAGTAGGTCTTTCTTTTTTAGTGCATGTATCATGGTAGCTAACTTCCAAGGAAATACATGCAATAACATGGTTTGTATTCTCATCTTGCTTTAATAACATACATAAATTATAAAACAATCAACATATATTCATCTAGTTTTTTACGTAGTTCATATTCATAGGTTAAACTACATGGGCTTAATATCTAAACTTCACAAGTCGCTCCAAGGAGGGCTTAAACCTCCGACCTTATGGTTAACAGACATCCGCTCTAGCCAGCTGAACTATTGAAGCACGTATGTTTTGCACAAAATTTGGTATCTCATTACCTTTTAGATCTCAATTGGTTCTCTACGGGAATTAATATGTGGAAGATATGTAGTTTAGCTCGAAATCTACGGAACCTCCAACTCATGCAATTATTATCATTTAAAAAATATAATTGCTTCCCTCAATTGAATCTCTAATGTTTTTTAACAAAGATTTGTTGACTCTCAAGGAACGCAATCAATAATCTCACATTTATGTCACTTATTTTTGGATTTCTTTTTTCGCACATAAATTATTTCTTATTTCTGAATAAAGAAATAGTTACCAAGTGCAAGGCCCCTTGTAGTTATAATTGATTAATCCAAATTATTTGGTTTGAGGTGTTTGTTTTGTGTATTTTATATGCATCATATTTCAATCTTAAAAGAGACCCTGTTTTCCTTATCCCTGAATCCAATTCTACTAACCCATTGTGTCGTTACACCTTGGCGGGCCACAACACTTCTATAAATCGATCAATTTTTAACTCCTCTCAAAGTTTTTGCTAAGGATTCAAAGCAGGGTATACCTAGATTTCTTTTTTAATGCGTATAAATGAGATAATTAAATAAATGAGATAACATGGTTTGTATTGTCATTTTTGCGTTAATGACATACATAGATTATAAAACAATCATAATTTATTCATGTGGTTTTTATGTAGTTCATATTGATAAGTTCAAGTACATGTGCATAACATCTAAACTTGACATGTCGCTCCAAGCCCTTCAACCTTATGCTTAATAGGCATACCCTCTAGCCAACTGAGCTATTGAACTACATAAATCTTGCACAAATTTAGGTTTCTCATTACCTTCTATGATACTTGCTAATAAAGAATTCTTGACACTGAATGAAAGTAATCAATAATCCTATATTTAGCTCACTTATTTTTAGATTACTTTTTTTTGCACAGTAATAATGTCCTGTTTGTGAATAAGGAAATATCTTCCTAGTGCAAGGTTCCTTGTATTTTGAATTCATTAATACGAATTATCTATACCAAATTATTTGAACCTCAATTTCTTGGACTATCTTTTGCAACTGGTAATATCAAAGACTTTTCTATGTTGTGTTTATGTTAAGAAAGTGCTTTTGTAGCTCACTTGGTTAGAGCACATGTTTAGTAAGCGGGAGGTCTTGAGTTCAACTCTCAATGAGAGCAAACCCAAGTCATGCTTTTCCCTCATTTTTTGAATGTATTTTATATGCATCGTAGTTCAATCTTAAAATAGAACTTGTTGCCCTTATCCGTAAATCCGTTTTGGTAAACCATCTTGTGGTTACAATTTGTCAAGCCGGAATGCTTCTATAGATCAATCAATCATCCTGCTTTAGTAACATACATATATTATAAAACAATCACCATATATTCATGTCATTTTTAAGTAGTTCGTATTTATAGGTTGAAGTACATGGTTGAATATCTAAGCTTAACATCTCACACCAAGGAAGGCTTGAAGCTCTGATCTTTGGGTTAAAGCTATACACTCTAACCATTGTCTCATTACAATTTGTCGAGTCGGAACACTTCTATATATGAATCAATTTTTATGTCCTCTTGAAGTTTTTGTTGAGGATTGAGAGTAGGGTATACCCGTCTTTCTTTTTTAGTGTGTGTATATTGTTAGCTAACTTCTAATGAAACATCTGAGATGACATGGTTTGTATTCTTATCTTGCTTTATAAGATAACAACAATCAACATATATTCATGTGTTATTTTATGTAGTTCATATTGTTAGGTTCGAAATACATTCGCTTAATATCTAATTTTCACATGTCGCTCCGAGCAGGGCTTGAACCTTTGACCTTATGGTTAACAATCATGCGATCTAGCGAACTGAGCTACTCAAGCACGTAAATGTTGCATAAAATTAGCTATCTCATTACCATTTAGATCTCAATTGGTCATCTCCGGCAATTAATATGTGGAAGATATGTAGTTTACCTCGAAACGAATGGAACCTCTAACTCATGCAATTATTATGATTGAAAAAATGTAATTGAATCTGTAATGTTTTTTAACAAAAATTAGTTGACACTCAAGGAACGAAATCCCTAATCTCACATTTATCTCAATTATTTTTGGATTTCTTTTTTCGCGCATAAACTATGTCTTATTTCTAAATAAAGAAATAGCTACTGAGTGGAAAGCCCCTTGTACATTTAATTGATTAATCCAAATACTTTAGTTTGAGGCGTTTATTTAGTATATTATATATGCATCGTATTTCAATCTTCAAAGAGACCTTTTTTTCGTTATCCGTGAATTGAAGTTTTCTAACCCAATTGTGTCGTTACAATTTGGTGGGCCACAACACTTTTATAGATCGAATGATTTTTAACTCCTCTCGAAGTTTTTGCTAAAGATTTTGAGCAGGGTATACCCATATTTCTTTTTCAATACGTATATCTTGTTAGCTAACTTCTAATTAAATACATCACATAACGTGGTTTGTATTCTCATCTTTGCTTTAATGACAACCATACACTCTAGCCAACTGAGCTATTGAAAATTAAGTTTCACATTACCTTTTACGATACTTAGTAATAAAGAATTGTTCACTCTGAATGATAGCAATCAATAACTCCTATGTTTAGCTCACTTATTTTTCAGATGTCTTTTTTTTGCATAGTAATTAGGTCTTGTATGTGAAAATAGAAATAGCTCCCTAGTACAAGGTTCCTAGTGCAAGGCCCCTTGTACTTTTAATTCATTAATCCAAATTATTTAGTTAGAGGCGTTTATTTAGTATATTATATATGCATCGTATTTCAATCATAAAAGAGACCTTGTTTTCGTTATCCATGAATACAATTTTTCTAACCCATTGTGTCGTTACAATTTGGTGGGCCACAACACTTCTATAGATCGATCGATTTTTTACTCCTCTCAAAGTTTTTGCTGAGGATTCAGAGCAGAGTATACCCATATTTCTTTTTTAATACGTATATCTTGTTAGCTTACTTCTAGTTAAATAAATGAGATAACGTGGTTTGTATCCTCATCTTTGCTTTAATGACATACGTAGATTATAAAACAATCAACATATATTCATGTGGTTTTTTATGTAGTTCATATTGATAAGTTCAAGTACATAGACATTATATCTGAAATTGACATGTCGCTCTGAGGGCTTGAACGTTGGAACTTATGCTTAACAACCATACACTCTAGCCAACTAAGCTATTCAAATACATAAATCTTGCACAAAGTTATGTTTCTCATTACCTTCTAAGATACTTGGTAATAAAGAGTTGTTGACGCAAAATGGAAGTAATCAATAATCCTTTATTTAGCTCACTTGCCGAATCGGCACACTTCTATAGATCGATCGATCGTTTTGCTTTAGTAATAATCCTATATTTGCCTTGTCGAGCCAGCACACATCTATAGATCGATCGATCGTCCTGCTTTAGTAAAATACATATATTATAAAACAATCATCATACATTCATGACGTTGTTATGTAGTTTGTATCTATAGGTTCAAGTACTTGGTTGAATATCTAACCTTCACATGTCACGCCAAGGAAGGCTTGAACCTCTGATCTCAGGGTTAATAACCCTTAATATGTTGTAGCCATTGTGTCATTATCACTAATCACTAATCACTAATCTCACATTTATCTCACTTATTTTGGATTTCCCTTTTCGCACATAAATTATGTCTTATTTTTGAATAACAAAATAACTACCGAGTGCAAGGCCCCTTGTAGTTTTAATTGATTAATCCAAAAAAAACAATTGAGGCGTTTTTTTAGTGCATTATATATGCATCGTATGTCAATCTTACAAGAAACCTTGTTTTCCTTATCCTTATCCCATTGTGTCATTACAATTTCGTGCATTGGAACACTTCTATAGATCAATTGATTTTTAACTCCTCTCAAAGTTTTTGCTGAGTATTCAGAGCAGGGTATGCCCGTCATTCTTTTTTAATCCGTCTATCTTGTTACCTAGCTTCTAATTAAATACATGAGATAATGTGGTTTGTATTCTCATCTTTGCTTTAATAACATATATAGAGTGTAAAACAATTATAATATATTCATGTGGGTTATTATGTAGTTCGTATTGATAGGTTCAAGTACATGGGCTTAATATCTAATCTGGACATGTCGGTCCAAGGACGGCTTAAACCTCTGACCTTATGCTTAACAACCATACACTCTAGCCAATTGAGTTATTGAAGTGCGTAAATTTTGCAGAAAATTAAGTTTTTCATTACCTTTAATGATACTTGGTAATAAACAATTGTTGACGTTGAATGAAAGCGATCAATAATCCTATATTTACCTCACTTATTTTGAGATGTCTTTATTTTGCACAGTAATTATGTCTTGTTTGTGAATAAAGAAATTGGTCCCTAGTGCAAGGTTCTTTGTATTTTGAACTCATTAATACAAATTATCTAGGCTTTGTCTTACGGGTTTGCAAGGAGTGCGGGTCGATATACCACTCGAATACGGAGCATGTCTGTTAAGAGCATGGATCGCACCACGACCGATAATGAAGAAGAGTGCATCAACAAGGACGTAGTATGGCTAAAGGACCTACGAAGAGGGAATGGCAAGAGGAAAGAGGGCTAAGGGACACCCAAGTGTGAAAGGTCCATACCCTAAATGTAAATGCTATATAAACCACATTGTGGTGGCTTTGTAAAGGGTTCTTCCATTTGTAAATATTTGCCTATTGATTAAGAGCTAGAGCTTCCTCTCCTCCTTCTTGTAACCTTTAAGCTTTAGAGAGATTAGTGAAGTGTTTAGTTAGAGAACATTAATCTCTCTTCCTTGTTGGTGCTAGACCTCTTACCAAAGACGGTTAATAACATATGCATTACTCTCGTTGTCTATATTCATTACCCTATTGTCTATGAGAGCGAGCTTGGGACTACTGCCTTCAGATGGATGAATTCCCAAGTCGATGCATCGATCTTGTCTCGCTTTCTTTTGCCGAACTCAACCGGCAGCCACAGGTCTTTGCTCACCAACATGACCTGCATCTTCGACTTCCACACTGAATAGTTGGAGCCGGTAAGTTTTGAACATGCCACTGAATAACTCTTCCATCGATGTGATACCAATGTTTTAGGATCAGTTCCGCTACTAATGTTTGTTGGGAGACAAGTCCCTCCGGATGGGAAGGGAGAAGAACAGTGTCGACGAACAATCTCGGCCGAGGCCGAAACCGGAAGAGGAGTACCCAGCTACGGAGAGCCGGATGGTGCAGACCCAGTGTGAACTGGATGAGGAGTACCCTGCTACGGAGAGCCAGATGGTGCAGGCCCGGTGAGAACCGGATGAGGAGCACCCGGCTACGGAGAGCCGGATGACACTGACCCGGTGAGAACCGGAGGAAGAGACATATTCGTAAATATGTTTCTGAGAGCCCATCGAGGCTATATTTGTAAATAGCCAGAAAGTCATATTAGTATAAATATGACTTAGGGAAAACTTTGAGTTACCGTTGTTGTTGACATTTCTTGTTTGTGCAAGTAGAAGAGAGAGCACGTAACAGTGTACAGAGAGAGAGAGAGAGAAAGAGGTTGCTGCCTCTGTTGTAACCGCCGCCTGTGGCGAAGATCGTGAGCACGAGGTCGTTGCCTCCGTGAACTCACTGTTGTATATTCTAGCATAGTGATAGTTTGCAACCTGTGGGCTGCCGTGGTTTTTTCCCTAGTTTGGGTTTCCACGTAAACATCCTGTGTACTCTTCTCCTCTTTGTGTCGCGTGTTTTTTTTTCGTTTCCTGTTTTCTGTGTATAAAAGAATCTCGGTTGTGGCCGAGCGTTGGACATAAGGAGCCTTGGAGTTCCCGTCAATGTTTGGGTGCAAAGAATTGAGATAGGCAGTACATAGACAGAAAATGAGAAGCCAAGGAAAAACAAGTACAGAGATACTAGATGTTTTACATGGAAAAACCACGACGTCCAGAAACCCAAGAAACAGATCACTATGTAGAGAGAGAAATACAAGGAGACTCACAAGCAACAACCTCAATCTCTTCTTCATCTAATAGACGGCGGTTGAGTTACAACTCACATTTACTCTCTCTATCTCACTCTCACATTTGGAGAGGCAACTACCTTCTCTGACTATGTAACAACTAATAATGATTCTCACACTCACATTGTCTAACTACTTGCCCTATGTGTATATATACTTGTATACATAGCAGACTATTTACAAATATAGCCTCAATGGGAACATCTAGAGTATTTACAAATATAGTCGCCCTCGGTTATACAATCGATTCTCGACCTCAGCCGAATTACCCATTTGTTCCGTCCGATTTGGTTCATACTCTTCTTCCCATTCGGAAAGGACCTGTTTTCCCAACAACTACTGATAGGAATAGAGTATACAATTGTATTGACTAGGTCAAGCATCTTCCCGCCATTTCTGAACATTCCCAAGTATTCATATAATTTATCAAGGTTATTGGTGGATAGCCGCATCCAATCTGCCATTGAATGATTCCCTACATATTGTAACAATATAGCCCACAGCATACCCTTGCTTTGTCCAAGCATCTTTCCCTCCATCGACTTTAAGGTCTTGTTCCACAATAGGGGTTGGTGCATCCATTTAACATTAGTACTTGGACCTATCCAACTAAGATGCACACGGAGAATACTCCACGCCTTCATCACTGACATACATGTGCGATCGTCCAACTAATTAGATTTCCTCAGCTTTAAGTCCATACAAAAAAGGCATGATTTATGTGTCTTCCAATGCCCACCAAGTCGTGGACTCCAAAGGATGCTCCTATTATGAATCAAAGTTTTCCATAACTCATTACCGGGCAGCAAGCTCCTTACCAATACCTTGCATAACAATGCCTTACTTTGCAATCCAGGGTCAATCAATTCTAAACCCCACTTACTCTTGTGAAGAATCAACGTAAACCATGATACTTTAGCTGCCACATTGTCTTTCTTGTTCCTAGCCCATAGGAAGCCCTTGATACACGCTTTAACAGTACGAATAGCATGCTTGTCAAACATCCACACTAAGACCGCATGCCACAACGTAGACAAGAGCACATGGTTAGCTACTATGATCGTGTCAGCCAATGATAAGTTCATCCTTGATGAGTTGCACATTTTGTCACAAATTTTACTTTGAATTTGTTTCAACTGTATTCCTTTGTCGATATCTACACCAATCCACATTCCCAAATATCTAGTGGGTTCCCCTTTTACAGTCCATCTGAATTCAACATTTGGCTTCCATACAAGCTCTAGACCTTCAAGCTAATCCACAAACCCTTGGACTTATTCCAATTCATGGAGGCTCCAAATGCTTTGCAGAAGAGATCGGTAGCAATCTGTGCCCTCTCAAGATTCGCTTCATTGCCTTAGAGGTACAACATCGTATTGTCCGCAAACTCTGAGTCCAGCAGGGACCTCCTTGAGTTAGGGATTGAAAGGCCATGTAAATTTACCCCCTAACTATTAAAAAAGGTTGGCATTGCTTCAGAAATAAAGAGGAACATAAAGGGGGCGAGAGGACAAGCTTGTTTGATGGATCTGGTTAGAGAGGTTCTAGCTCCTTTCCTCTCTGTAATCAACACCTTATTCATGCCATTCCTACATAAGTCTTGGGCAACACACCTCTATTACCACAGTAGCTCAATGACCTTCATCACTTCTTCAAGGAAAGACCATTGCACTCGATCATAGGCATTTTCGAAGTCAAGCATTAGACAGGCTAAGTTTTGCTTGGTCTCACTCTCCGTTGCAACAACTTCCCAAAACAATATCGCATTGTCCATAATAAATAGATGCTCCATGAAACTAATTTTATTGGTTTGGATGATATCTCCTAAAAAGGGCTTGACTCTCTACACTAGTATGTTAGCAAACATTTTATAAATTATATTTAAAATTGTAATGGGCCTCCACTGTCTAATCTCGTACAATGAGTCTCCGATTTAGAAATCAAGTATATCAAGCCTTCATTGAAGCTGCTCGGCATCCTTCCAGTTCTCCACATCTCTTGTAATCCAGCTTCCAAACTTGGAAAAGTTTTCTCCCAAAACTCCTCGAAGAAGGCATTGGGAAGGACAAGCCAAGACAAGCCATATTATGTATCTTGTCTAGCCCCGCTACAATCTCTTCCTTCTCTATGGCCTTTGACAATTGAGTTTTGGCTACCTCTCCAATCCTGGTCTTCAAGCATGGAACTAGGTCATGCACCCAGTTACTCGGTGGGCCATCTGTCAACGCTAGAGCTAAAAGGTCTCTGTAATAATTAGTCTCCAGTTGCAAGATTTCCCCTTGATCAGTCACCATCAAATCATCCTCCCGTTTGAGACTTTGAATATGCGTTCCTCTCAGTTTGGGAGCCTTGGTAAGAAAAAACTCCTTGTTGACTTTATCCCCCTTGATAGCCCACCATGCTGCCGACTTTCTAAAGAGGAATTGGTCGCATTGTTGTCTAATCTTGTGCATCGGCTTAGTGGCCTCCTATAGTCTATCTTTCACCCAAGCACAATATGGGTCCACTTACGTAAGCTTTTGACCTAAGATGACAGCCTTCCTCAGGCATTGCAGCAAGTATGACACCTTACCAGCTCCACCCTCGCTGCTTTCTGAAGAACATATTAAGAATTAATAATATTTTCCTCCAATACCTATAATGGGTCATTGGATGATGGGGATGTTGCCCAGATGTTATTCATTGCATCCTTAACCTTTTGGATACCAAACATCCTCGGAGGAATCCTCAAATTTCCCTCACTCTTCTTCTTATAAATAGGATCGAGAGTCAAGGAGATTGGAAGGTGATCCGAGTAAGTAAAGCCAGTTAGAATGGATGTGTACCCCCTCCAATCCTCTATTCGAGGGGCCACATAGCGGTCCAATCTAGAGTGACCTCCTTCACTCTCCTTCCAACCAAATCATGTAAACCTCAAGGAATTTGCCTCAACCGCCATACTAGAATACCATGAATCCCGGATTCTGAGCATAGAAATTAAGAAACCCCATGGTCTAAGCTCGTCCCCCTATAACAAGTTCAAATGAGCGTTGAGACAATATTACATTCTCTCTATCATGTTAAAATCCCCCATCACTATCCAGTTGTCGAAGGAGAGAATTTTGTTTGCCAACACACTCCAAAATGAGGTCCTCTCACTGCTACCATTTGGTGGATAGACATTCAACACCCCTAATTTGACATTCCTCCATTCCAGGTAGCTGAACATCGCCTTGCCTTCTATCAGTACACCATGATCCAAAATGACTATATCTGGTGATTTCCTTACCGAAATATAGACTCCACCCCTCCTCTCTAACACACCGTGAGCAAGAGCCCACCATGTGTACCAATCCGCTAGCAACGGGTCTTTGAAAATTTTGGTTCTTTTATTCCCACCCACAGTGATGCTACATCTCCCTCCTAAACATTTGCTTCTCTAGCAGATGTTGTGACCCACCAAGTCCCTGCAAATTCCAAGAACAAATTCTCATTGACTTGGGTTCACGAAAAAAGCCAAGGGAAATTCTCCCATGCTCAACAAATATGTCTCCACCATACTCCATATAAATTCCCACTCCATACTTATTTTCCATTTTTTATCCTTGGGTAATTCATCACAATGGAAATTGAACAAACCATGCTTTAGCATTAGATCGTGCACCTTCCATATGCAAACCAATGGAACATCTTGAACAAGTTCCATAATCTCTCATTGTATCAGGGAGCTCTTCCACAATGTTTGTAGCCCCTTAACCTCGTTGTCAAATGTAAGGTATCGGATACATACTGCTGCCCTATTACAAATCATCGTCAAGGATGAGTCGTCTCCCCTTTCATCTTCCAAATCAGTCTCCAAGTCAAAAGAACATCTGGTCTCCAGTCTACCTGAGTTGTTATTGATGAGGACCATATGTGTTCTACTCCTCCCGTGAACTCTTCCCTTGGGATTACCAATGTTCATTGCGGCCTTGGGTACCTACATAACTTGCATCATCCATTCTTTCCTGAACCATGTGTTAATCGTTCTCATCCCTGATGAAAATCTATTGCCCCGGCCTTCGGAGGGCTCTATGTTGTCCTATGAGTATGATCCAGAAGAGAAAGTCTGAACAAGGAAGAGTTAAGGCCGGACGAATATTATCAATGTAGTAATTAACATAGTTAAGGAAATGATGGATATGGATAGTTGTATTGATCTGGATCCAGACCGATTAGTAGTCGGTAGCTAGTAGCGGGTAGGCACCATTTTGTAACTTTTACCGGATGCCGATAAAAGGATCCAAATTGATTTATAATTCATAGAAGTAATACAAGTGTTAAGCATTGTTGTTAATTTTATTTTCTATCGTGTGTACTTGACGTTTGTGTTATCATTCATAATCTTACGCATGTAATTAAGATCTGGATAATTGTGTGATTCCGGAAGGAATTCCAGAAAGTAACCGGATAGTGTTAAGTGAACAAGATCCTAATTATCATCGATATCTCCAACCACCCCTTTTGGATACGTGTTTCGGAAAGGACACCTTGTGTTACCGGCTAAGTCCAGCCTAGGATTAACACAATTTTGGTGACTATGATTCTTGCACAAAGCAATGAACAATGGGGAATGGATGTCTAGACAGACGAACGACCCATTGAACGAGCGGGCGAGAAGATTAGCCGATAAACTACGGAGGTGGGAAGCTTACCCACAAGCAACATAAGAGATCTGACATGATTGATCTTTTCCCAAAGTGCTTCAGCGGGTTGCCAAGGAAATGGTCTGGATTCAAAATCAATGACACTCAAACAAAGGAAGCAGTCTTACCAGTCTGCTCTATATTGAATCAATATTGTAGACTTTAGCAATAGGCACTGGAGATTCAGATGCCTTTTCGGCATTCCAGACGAGATTGGACAGCGACGAGTAGAGCATCCACTCGAACTACAAATCCAGTCATGACACTCCGGACGAGCCGGAGGAAGATGGATCTAAGCACACACCAACACCGGAGTTAGGAACTCCGGACGAACAAGAAAATCCGGTTCCGACACCACCAATAGGGGTAGTTAATCTACTACGGTCAAAAGAAGTAATTCCGGAACATCAACCAGAGGAGGAAGACAACCATATGCTGATACCATGGGTACACAAACCCGTACCAAAACTAGAATGGGCTGAAGAAGAAGATAACATGCCATGGCCATACCCCAAGTACCATGACAAACCGGACACGGAGGCATGCGTCTATGCCTTTTTATAGACATGGGAGGCCAACCATGTCTCACATCGGCTAACGGAAGTAGAAGCTGAACAATAAAAAATAGCATAATTCGGGCTATCATTAGAAGGACCGGCAGTGTGTTGGCATGCCAAACATCTTCTAGGGACCTTCGCTACATTTCAGGCCCTGCAGGTTAAGTTACTGTGGCTATTTTATTGACAGTTGGTGTAGCGAGAGCTAGTTAGACGGGTCTATACTACCTGCCAAGAAGCAAATAAAACCGTACCACAATTTATCATCCGATTCCAAACACTGCACACCCAGCTGATGAGGGCACCCCCAAGGATGAAGCTAAGGTAGTATTTCTCGCAGCTCTCTAGGAGCCAATCCGGACCATGTTAGCAGTGTTAGATTTTCGGATGAGTACTATCGACGAGGTCATTGATCGGGTGTTCGATATGGATAGTGCTCAAAACGGTAATTGTATGGCAATGGGAACCCTACAACGTGCACTGCCCAAAGAGGAGGAACTTCGGTTCCGGTAGGCAGTTCAATGTAGGACGTGTCTGCAACCCGACCATTCCACCTTGGAATGCACAATGCGTTCAAAATGATTATTGTGTCATTCAAAGACATATACCACGGACTGGTGCGAGTATAACTTCCGGGGGCAAGTCAGAAAGATCGAGCCTTGGGATGAAAGGCGGTCGGACCAGGATCGGTTCCAAAGAGAGCACCGCTATACACCAGAGGGCATATACCAGTATGAGGAACAACAGAGAGACGAGTACTTACGGGACCACTATGAGACAGACTATTCTCCAGAATATGACCAAAGACAAGGATCAAAATGGCGATACCCGATCAGACAAATATATTGACAAGAACTACGCGTCCCAATGAACAACGCTCAGCCACAACCAAGCTTAAAATCAAACACAAAAAATGGGAATGGATGCATGACACAATGGAGAGAAGAGTACACAGGATGTTTACGTGGAAAACCCAAACACGGGAAAAACCACGGCAGTCCACTAACTGCTAACTATCACTATGTAACAATATACAATAGATGAACACAGAGGCAACGACCTCTTGTTCACTGTCTTCGCCACAGGCGGCGATTACAACAAAGATACGAACTCTTCGTTTCTTTCTCTCTCTCTCTCTCTGTACACTGTTGCACTCTAATCTTGCACCAACAAGAATGACAACATCCCATACACTCAGTTTGCCCTAAGTCATATTTATACTAAAATGACTTTTCGGATATTTAAAAATATAGCCCCAATGGACTCTCAAAAACATATTTACGAATATGTCCCTTCATCCGGTGAGCACTCCTCACCGGGCCTGCATCATTCGGCGCTTGTCGGGCACTCATCATCCAGTTCTCACCGAGTCTTCCATTTCCGGGTACTCCTCATCTGGTTCTCATCGGGTGTTCCGTTTCCAGGTACTCCTCATCCGATTCTCACCGGGTCTTCTCACTTCCCATCCGGAGGGACCTGTTTCTTAACAAAATCCCCCTTCACTCCAGCATGGGATGTCTTACTAGTCCGACCCGCTTCCGACATGCATCCAGCTTGTCAGGTGTCAGTACTTTGGTCAGCATATCTGACCCATTCTCGGCCATGTGGATCTTCGTTAGCGCGAACTCTTGGTCATCTACTCTTTCCCGGATCCAGTGATACCTACGCTGGATATGCTTCGTCCGGGAATGGAAGGCCGCATTCTTAGCAAGGTGGATGGCACTTTGACTATCGCAATAGAGCCGGTATTCATCTTGCCGGATACCGAGCTCTCCGATGAAGTCCTTCATCCATAATATTTCCTTGTCGGCGTCCACAGCCGCCATGTACTCCGCCTCTGTGGTTGACAACGCAACCGTCTTCTGTAGCCTCTACTGCCACGAAACAGCTCACCCTGCATATGTCATTACATACCCGGATGTAGATCGACTGGTATCCACATCAGCCGACATGTTCGAATCGTTAAAACCGTCAAGTTGAGGTTTTCCGGAGCCGAATCGGAGACACATATTTGAAGTGCCCTTCATGTACCGGAGTATCCATTTGACCGCGTTCCAGTGCTCCTTGCTGGGATTGCTCATAAACCGGCTCACCACTCCGACTGCGTATCCTATATCCGGTCGGGTACACACCATTGCGTACATTAAGCTCCCGATGGCAGAGGCATATGGAACCTTCATCATATCCGCCTTCTCTGCTTTCGTCTTTGGGCTTTGCTTACCGGATAACCTGCAGTTTGCCGGAAGTGTCGATCCGACCGGTTTCGCTTCTAACATGTTGAACTGTTGAATCACCTTTGTCACGTACTTCTCTTGTGACAGCCACAATTGCTTCATTGACCGGTTCTGGATAATATGCATCCCCAGCATCTGTCTTGCCGGACCCAAGTCTTTCATTGAGAAGGTCTGATTGAGAGCCTTCTTCAGCATCCGTATTTTGGCTTGGTCCCGTCCGACGATCAAGATGTCTTCCACGTACAGGAGTATCAGGAAGTCGTGTCCTTCGAACTTCTTCACAAACACGCAGTGATCGGCCTGCGTCTTGTGGTACCCTTGATCGGTCATGAAGGAGTCGAACTTCCAGTACCATTGTCCGGGAGCCTGCTTCAATCCGTACAGGATCTTCTTCAACCGGCATACTAGGTGCTCCTTCCCATTCTCCACGAATCCTTCCGATTGCTGCATGTAGATCTCCTCTACGAGGTCACCGTGAAGGAATGTTGTCTTCACGTCCAGCTGCTCTACCTCGAGGTCCATGCTTGCCACTATACTCAGCATCGTCCGGATGGAGGTCATCTTTACTACCGGGGAAAATATCTCGTCGAAGTCCACACCCTTATTCTGCTGGAACCCCTTAACCACGATCCTGGCTTTGTATCTCGGGGGGTTGCCGACATCTGCCGGTTTCAACTTGTACACCCACTTGTTTCGGAGTGCCTGCTTTCCTTTCGGCAACTCCACCAATTTGTACGTATGGTTCTCATGCAGGGAATTCATCTCATCTTGCATGGCACTTAACCATTTTCGGTTGTGGGTGTCATCCTTTGCTTCTTCGAAGCTTTCTGGCTCCCCCTCATCGATTAGCAGCACATGCTCTGCATCCAGAAATCTCTGGGGGCCCCTTCTCTCTCTGAGAGGATATCTCCGTCTTTGGGCTTCGGTAACCGGCTCCTCCATTTGCTCTTCATCCGAATCTGATGATGGGTCTTGGCCGGTTCCGGTTTCAGCTTCCTCTACTTCTTCTTCTGCCGGTTCGGTATCCTCACCGTAACCGACTGGTTCCACGAGTGCTAACCGGTCTCTTGCCGGTTGGGTCTGCTCATCGTAGAATCGATCCTTACCAGTTGACTCGGAGTTCATTATCTTCTTCTCCGACTCCCAGTCGGCGAGCGTCTTGTCCTCCATGAAGATAATATCTCGACTCCGGAATACCTTCTTGTCGACAAGGTCCCACACTCGGTAGCCGACCTCATCGTCGTCGTAACCGAGGAATATGCATGGCCGGGTCTTCGGATCTACTTTTCGTCTCCGGTCCTTAGCTACATGCACATACACAAGACACCCGAATACCTTCAGATGCCGGCAGCCCACTTCCTTACCGGTCCAGACTCTCTGTGGCGTGTCTCCGTCCAAGGGTACAGAGCGTGTGTTGAGAGACAAGCTCAACATCGGCCCGATCGTCTGAAGAAGCCGAGGACCGGATCGGTTGGGACCGATCGGTTAGGCCGAATGCGTAAACCGGTACGCAGACCGGTGCGTAGGTAGGGCCGGATCGGTGCGTAAACCGGGAGGCCGTTAGGAAAGATATTCCGTGAGGAATATATTTGGGAGTTAGTGTAGGAGCTCTTAGTGAGCATTGAAGTACTGTCAGTCCTTCTAGGACTTGTATAAAAGTGTTCATTGAACACACATATGTACAGAGAATGGTGAATAGAGTTTTTTGAATATAGTTCTTGTCTTTTCTCTCTATCACTCTCTCTGTCTCTCCCGCGTATACTGCGTAAGCTCAAGCTCTCCATTAAACCTGAGTTTTTTTCCTTCTGTTCGGTCTTCATACTTGCTTCCGCATGTTACTTTTTACATGAAATCAGAGCGCGAGGGTTGAGAGCCTCTCTGCAGCCGACACAGCTTGACAAAGAAGAACAAGAAGAACGATGCATAGAGGCATAGCGAGCTCGCTTCCAACAGAGAAGCTCGACAGAACCAACTACACGTCTTGGTCCTACAAGATGCACCAGTACCTGCTCGAGCACGGCTACTGGAGTTATGTCGAAGGAGCTAAGGACACGGCACCCGAATCGACACACAGAGACTTCCCGTCGTGGGAGCAATCGGCGAGCAGGGTATTATACTGCTTCGCGTCGTGTGTGGGCGAACAGCTATTGACCTATGTTTGGGATGCAAAGATGTCGAAGGGTGCGTGGGAAAATCTGAAGAAGATTTTCGCCGCGAGCACCACAACCAGGAAGCTTCAGCTCCGACAGGAGTTGAGCAACCTACGACAACGCAACTTGTCAATGGCGGACTATACCTCGAAGATCAAGGATATCTGCGACTCCCTCGCCTCCATAGAGGTGAACATCGAGGAGAGCGAGATGGTCCAGATCTGTCTCGGAGGTTTGGCGTCGAAGTTCGGAGCATTCCGAACGGCTGTGTGTACCCGGGAGAATACGCCGTCCTTTTTAGACTTATAGTCAATGCTCCTAATAGAGGAGAACCACGCGGGTGCATCTACAACCACGCACACCGACAGCAGAATGTTGTACATGGAGGGAGATAGGCCCCGTGGACGTGGAGGAGGAGGCTAGTCGGCGCGCAATGGAGGCGGCCAACGGGATCAAGGAAGAAGGCACTGAAGTGATGCCGACAGCAACTCCGGACCCTCCGGAAACAGGGGGAGTCGAAGCGATGAGAACCGGCAAGGGAAGGTCATCGCGGAGTGCTGGTATTGTGGCAAGAAAGGCCACAGGGAAAGTGAGTGCTAGAAGAACCCTGCCGATTCGGAGAGAACTGGTTCCGGAAACGGCTCCGGACATACCGACAAGGGAAATTGGCAGCGATTGCACTATGCCGAAGACTCCGGGAGAGCCGGAGAAGAGTCTGCCTTCGTGACGAGACACGAAGCAAACTCAATGAAACAGACCACCCCGAGATCGGACAAGGTGTGGTACGTAGACTCCGGCGCGTCAAACCACATGACGAGCCATAAGGAGTGGTTCTCGTACCTTGAAAAACCGATACAACCTAGAGTAGTCGCAACTGGAGACGACACTCCGCATCTGATCGCGAATGTCGGAGAAGTTCCCCTTAGCCATGTCGGGCAGAAAGGGAAACTCATGAACGTGCTGCACGTTCCGACAATCACAAAGAACTTGGTCTCGGTCGGACAGATCGTCGACCAAGGGATGGAGGTTCGGTTTACACACCTCGGGTGCTTCATTGAGGAAGAAGGTCGTGTGATTGCGCAAGGGTGCAGAGACCGGAGGATGTTCATCCTCGATTCCACTGTCGGCGACACCACAATGTTCGCGAAGGGACAAAAATCCAAGTCGGACATTGACTTGTGGCACAAGCGGATAGGCCACGTCAACTACCAGCGGCTTCAAGATCTGCAATCGAAACACGTAGTGTTCGGATTGCCCAAATTTAGTGGCCGAAAGGCACAAATTTGTGAAGCCTGCCAGCTCGGGAAGCAACACTGACTTCCTTTCCCCAACGAGCGAAACCGGAGCCAAAACAAGCTCGACCTTATACACTCCGATGTATGGGGGCTGGCACAAAACGTTAGTCTTGGCGGGAGCCGATATTTCGTCTCCTTCATCGACGACCACACGCGGCACACGTGGATCTACCTCATTGAGAGGAAGAGCGAAGTCTTCGACTGTTTCCGGGACCTCAAAGGGTTCGTGGAAACGGAAACGGGATGAAAGATCAAGTGCCTGCGGTCGGATGACGGGAAAGAGTACTTTTCTGGTCAATTTAACGGTTACCTACAACAAATGGGAATTCGGCGCGAATTCAGTTGTAGATACACGCCGGAGCAGAACGGCGTGGCCAAGAGGAAGAATCGGTCAGTTGTGGAAGCGGCACGAGCAATGCTGGAGGAGAAGAGCTTGCCCAAGTTCTAATGGACCGAGGCGGTAAGGACCACGATATACATCCAGAACCGGATCGGAGACAAAGTGTCGGCGCACGAGCTATATTTCGGAACGAAGCCGAACTTGCGACACTTGAGGGTGTTCGGTAGCATTGCGTATGTGCATGTACCGAAGGAGAAAAAGAGGAAGTTGGACGCAAAGGCCGAGAAATGCATCTTGGTCGGTTACTCGGACGAGCAGAAGGGTTATAAGTGCGATAACCCTCGCACCAAACAAGCGCGTGTCATCCGCGACGTTGTGTTTGACGAGTCCGCGTCCTGGTACCAGCCCCCGACTCCGAACCCCGACTCCAATCCGAGCTCTGATGATGAGGTTAGAGAGGCCGAGATGCCTCCGGATGAGCCCGAAATCGAGGCCTGCGAAGAGAGTCCAATTTCACTCCGTTTAACTGGACCGAGTGGACGAGCAGAACGGTTATAAGTGCTATAACCCTCACACCAAACAAGCGCGTGTCCGCCGCGACGTTGTGTTTGATGAGTCCGCATCCTGGTACCAGCCCCCGACTCTGAATCCCGACTCCAATCCGAGCTCTGACGATGAGGTCAGAGAGGCCGAGATGCCTCCGGATGAGCCCGAAATTGAGACCCGCGAAGAGAGTCTGATTTCACTCCGTTTAAGTGGACCGATTGGACGACTGAGTCGGTACGATCAGTCCGATGAAGAGCCGGCGAGTAGTGGAGACTCGGTCGTGCATTCCCCGCGCAGGAAGCCGAGGAGATGGCTTACACACAGAGAGAAAGGGAAGAAGAAGGTGTCGGATTCCGGCACAGATAGGAACGAGTCAGACTGACGCGAGTCCGACTCCGAGGGAACCGGTGACGGGTCTTTAAAGGTGAAGTCCGCGTCGACCAAGAAGGCCTCGACATCGGCTAGTGTGAGATTACACCGATCGACCCGCCTGAAGAACCCTGTTTTGCGGTTCGAATACAACAAGTACATGGCGCATCATTATGCGTACATGACCTGTGTAGCGGAAGTGCGTGAGCCAGAGAGCTACGCAGAAGCGGCTAAAGACGCGAATTGGAGTGCCGCGATGGAGGAAGAGATGCACGCATTGGCTGAGAACGAGACCTGGGACTTGGTTGACGCACCAACAGGGGTAAAACCGATCGGGTGTAGGTGGGTGTACAAGGTCAAGTACAACACCGATGGCTCGGTCAACCGGTACAAGGCTCGACTAGTGGCAAAGGGCTACGCACAGAAACACGGCATCGACTACGATGAGACGTTTGCGCCAGGCGTGAAAATGATGACCGTCCGTGTTTTGCTCGCAGTAGCTGCGGCGAAGGGGTGGCACTTACATCAGATGGATGTAAAGAATGTGTTCCTGCAAGGTGACCTTGAGGAACAAGTATACATGGTACAGCCCCCTGGATTTCACTCCGGAACGAACTCCTCGGTAGTATGCGGACTGAAGAAGTCCCTTTACGGACTGAAGCAAGCCCCGCGTGCCTGGAACGCGAAGATCACGCAACAACTGCGTCGGATGGGCTTCGTCACGTCAAAATCGGACTCTTCCTTGTTCATCCGGAAAGGTCGACTCGGACCGGTTAGTATTTTACTATATGTTGATGACTTGGTCATCACTGGCGCCGACCTAGGTGAAATCAACCACGTGAAGTTCCAGCTTGCGGCATCGTTCGACATGAAGCATCTAGGGGACCTTCATTACTTCCTCGGGATCAAAGTGATCCGCACCCCCGAAGGCATACTAATCAGCCAACGTCATTACTCGGGATGGCCGACTGTAAGTTCGTCTCGACTCCTCTGGACAGAACCGTCAAGCTTCGTCCCGATACGGGAAAGGTATGCGACCCGACGAGGTTCCGACAAATTGTCGGAAGCCTCATATACTTGACCATCACCCGACCCGACCTCAGTTATCAGGTCGGAGAGATCAGTCAGTTCATGGCGCGACCTACCGAGGAGCACCTTCAGTGTGCGCAACGCATACTTCGATATGTCAGCGGCACTAAGGACCGGGGATTGCTATATCGGACCGGTGCAGTCGCGCAGTTAGTCGGCTACACCGATGTTGATTGGGCTGGCAACGCCGCCAATCGTCGATCCACGTCTGGATACGCGTTCTCCCTCGGGAGTGCCGCGATCGCGTGGAGCAGTAAGAAGCAGCCGACAGTTGCACTGTCGAGCACCGAAGCTGAGTACCGAGGAGCAGCTACTTAAGGACCTGCAAGAGGAGGTGTCAGATCCGACGACGATCTACTACGACAACCTCAGCAGCATCCAGCTTGCGAAAAACTCCGTTTTCCATGCCCGGACCAAGCACATTGAGGTGCATTACCATTTCGTCCGTGAGCGTGTCCTTTCCGGTGAAGTCGAACTTCAGTACGTTCCGACAGATCAGCAGACTGCCGACATCTTCACCAAGCCTCTTGGTCTGGACAAGTTGCGGCAATTCTCAGGTGCGCTCGGATTACGTCACCTCGACGTGCCAAACTTGAGGGGGAGAACAGTTCCGAATGACCAAGCAAGGCAGCAGGAAAGGAGCGGAGACCGCGACACCACCGAGTCGGTTGACTCGGTTGTCGACTTCGACTTCGAATCGGCTGAAGAAGCCGAGGGCGGACCCGCGGAAAAGTCCGGAAGCGGACAAAAGGGGAGCAACCGAAGGAGAGAGCCGAAGCCAACCACGCATGGGGAAGATGACGCCACCGAGGGCGAGAAGACCGAAGACGAGTTGGAGACAGCCAACTCGGACGAGAGCGAAAACCGATCGGAGGTAGCCGAGTCGGTTCGGATGTTTGATTCAGATACGTTGAATCAACCGAGGCCCAAGCGGAAGAAAAGGCAGCAGAAGAAGCGTCAACACCACAACAGCAGAAGAGCTGATGAGGGCCACATGAGCAGACAAGCCGACCGGAAGGGTCGAAGCGCGCGGAGTCGAACAGGTCGTGGAGCGCGAGCGAGGCGTGAAGCCAGGAGGAACCAGAGCTGTGAGCCCGAAGATCCCGAAGAGCCTCAAGTTGAGCTTGAGGGGGAGTGTTGAGAGACAAGCTCAACATCCGCCGGATCGGCTGAAGAAGCCGAGGACCGGATCGGTTGGGACCGATCGGTTAGGCCGAATGCGTAAACCGGTACGCAGACCGGTGCGTAGGTAGGGCTGGATCGGTGCGTAAACCGGGAGGCCGTTAGGAAAGATATTCCGTGAGGAATATATTTGGGAGTTAGTGTAGGAGCTCTTAGTGAGCATTGAAGTATTGTCAGTAGTTCGGTCAGTCCTTCTAGGACTTGTATAAAAGTGTTCATTGAACACACATATGTATAGAGTGTGGTGAATAGAGATTGAATACCCTTTTTGAATATAGTTCTTGTTTTTCCTCTCTCTCTCCTACTCTCTTTGTCTCTCCCGCGTATACTGCGTAAGCTCAAGCTCTCCATTAAACCTGAGTTTTCTTGCTTCTGTTCGGTCTTCATACTTGCTTCCGCACGTTACTTTTTACAATAAAGTATGGATAATTCACATTTGGTGGCTACACGAACCAAGACCTTAAGAAGAAGTCAAAAGTAAAAGTAAGACACATAGAGAAAAGTAAAAAAAGAAAAAGCGGGCCATAAAAACAATAAAAAAGGAATGGTCATAACTCTTTCGTTTGTATCCCAAATATCACGTTTAAATATGGGTTAGAAAGCGTGTAAAGAGAGCTATCTATAACTCTTTAAAGCTCTAAAATTGGAACTTAGATGAGGGAGATATGACGATTAGAAGGTCACTAGGTCTTAGCTAAAAATAGGAGATAAAAAGCTTCTAAAAATAGCGTGACGAGGAAGAAGAAGTAAATTCGAAAAGAGGAAGTGATAGTCTTAGAAGAGGGATCCTAATAGAGGAGGAGGCTTGGGAAGAGGTGTAATAGTGGAAGATGAAGGGTCTTAGTAGTGGGTTTGAGTGGGAGCAATCGGCGAGCGGGGTATTATACTACTTCGCGTCGTGTGTAGGTGAACAGCTATTGAGCTATGTTCGGGATGCAAAGACGCCGAAGGGTGCGTGGGAAAATCTGAAGAAGATTTTCGCCGCGAGCACCACAACCAGGAAGCTTCAGCTCCGACAGGAGTTGAGCAACCTACGACAACGCCACTTGTCAGTGGCGGACTATACCTCGAAGATCAAGGATATCTGCGACTCCCTCGCCTCCATAGAGGTGAACATCGAGGAGAGCGAGATGGTCCAGATCTGTCTCGGAGGTTTGGCGTCGAAGTTCGGAGCGTTCCGAACGGCTGTGTGTACCCGGGAGAATACGTCGTCCTTTTTCGACTTACAGTCAATGCTCCTGGTAGAGGATAACCACGCGGGTGCGTCTACAAGCACGCACACCGACAACAGAATAATGTACACGGAGGGAGATAGGCCCACTGGACGTGGAGGATGAGGCGAATCGGCGCGCAATGGAGGCGTCCGACGAGATCAAGGAAGAAGGCACCGAAGTGATGTCAACAGCAACTCTGGACCCTCCGGAAACAGGGGGAGTCGAAGCGATGAGAACCGGCAAGGGAAGGTCATCGCGGAGTGCTGGTATTGTGGCAAGAAAGGCCACAGGGAAAGTGAGTGCTAGAAGAACCCCGCCGATTCGGAGAGAACTGGTTCCGGAAACGGCTCCGGACATACCGACAAGGGAAATTGGCAGCGATTGCACTATGCCGAAGACTCCGGGAGAGCCGGAGAAGAGTCTGCCTTCGTGACGAGACACGAAGCAAACTCAATGAAACAGACCACCCCGAGATCGGACAAGGTGTGGTACGTAGACTCCGGCGCGTCAAACCACATGACGAGCCATAAGGAGTGGTTCTCGTACCTTGAAAAACCGATACAACCTAGAGTAGTCGCAACTGGAGACGACACTCCGCATCTGATCGCGAATGTCGGAGAAGTTCCCCTTAGCCATGTCGGGCAGAAAGGGAAACTCATGAACGTGCTGCACGTTCCGACAATCACAAAGAACTTGGTCTCGGTCGGACAGATCGTCGACCAAGGGATGGAGGTTCAGTTTACACACCTCGGGTGCTTCATTGAGGAAGAAGGCCGTGTGATTGCGCAAGGGCGCAGAGACCGGAGGATGTTCATCCTCGATTCCACTGACGGCGGCACCGCAATGTTCACGAAGGGACAAAAATCCAAGTCGGACATCGACTTGTGGCACAAGCGGATGGGCCACGTCAACTACCAGCGGCTTCAAGATCTGCAATCGAAATAGGTAGTGTTCGGATTGCCCAAGTTTAGTGGCCGAAAGGCACAAATTTGTGAAGCCTGCCAGCTCGGGAAGCAACACTGACTTCCTTTCCCCAACGAGCGAAACCGGAGCCAAAACAAGCTCGACCTTATACACTCCGATGTATGGGGGCCGGCACAAAACGTTAGTCTTGGCGGGAGCCGATATTTCGTCTCCTTCATCGACGACCACACGCGGCACACGTGGATCTACCTCATTGAGAGGAAGAGCGAAGTCTTCGACTGTTTCCGAGACCTCAAAGGGTTCGTGGAAACGGAAACGGGACGAAAGATCAAGTGCCTGCGGTCGGATTGCGGGAAAGAGTACTTTTCTGGTCAATTCAACGGTTACCTACAACAAATGGGAATTCGACGCAAATTCAGTTGTAGATACACGCTGGAGCAGATCTGCATGGCCGAGAGGAAGAATCGGTCAATTGTGGAAGCGGCACAGGCAATGCTAGAGGAGAAGAGCTTGCCCAAGTTCTACTGGGCCGAGGCGGTAAGGACCGCGGTATACATCCAGAACCGGATCGGAGACAAAGTGTCGGCGCACGAGCTATATTTCGGAATGAAGCCGAACTTGCGACACTTGAGGGTACTTGGTAGCATTGCGTATATGCATGTACCGAAGGAGAAAAGGAGGAAGCTAGACGCAAAGGCCGAGAAATGCATCTTGGTCGGTTACTCGGACGAGCAGAAGGGTTATAAGTGCGATAACCCTCGCACCAAACAAGCGCGTGTCATCCGCGACGTTGTGTTTGACGAGTCCGCGTCCTGGTACCAGCCCCCGACTCCGAACCCCGACTCCAATCCGAGCTCTGATGATGAGGTTAGAGAGGCCGTGATGCCTCCGGATGAGCCCGAAATCGAGGCCTGCGAAGAGAGTCCAATTTCACTCCGTTTAACTGGACCGAGTGGAACGATTGGACGACTGAGTCGGTACGACCAGTCCGATGAAGAGCCGGCGAGTAGTGGAGACTCGGCCGTGCATTCCCCACGCAGGAAGCCGAGGAGACGGCTTACGCGCAAAGAGAAAGGGAAGAAGAAGGTGTCGGATTCCGGCACGGATAGGAACGAGTTAGACCGACGCGAGTCCGACTCCGAGGGAACCGGTGATGGGTCTTTAAAGGTGAAGTCCGCGTCAACCGAGAAAGCCTCGACATCGGCTAATGCTAGATTATGCCGATCTACCCGCCAGAAGAACCATATATACATTCATGCCAACATACATGTATGGATATATTCATGCATTCAAATTTCATAATATCATTCAATCATAGATACATATATTCATTGTCAACATAACATTGATACATTCACACTTTTTAATTTTGAGTTTTGTCGCTTCATTTTGCCGCCTAATGTTGCCTCCTCTACTCTCTTGGTTTTGTCGCCTTTGTTCTCCTCTTTGTTGTTGCCTCTATTCTCCTCGTTTTTGTTGCTTCTACTCTCCTTGCAACTTCCTTTGTTCTCTTCGTATTGTCATTGTCACCTCTACTCACCTCGTTGTGCTGCCTTATCTCGCCTCGTTGTGCCGCCGTTGGTCGCCTCTATCCTCTGTAGCTGCTGCCACAACTACTGTTCATAAAAAAATTACAGGTATGTAAAAGAAATACACACGGACACAACACATACATGCATACACACATGCAATAGAAGACATACATATGCACATGTATAGAATATATACTCTCACACACATACATATGTACACATACATATGTACACATACATATGTACACATGCAATGCAATACATACATATGTACATATATAGAACACACACGCGCGCACACACACAACACATTCATACAAACACATGCAATATAATACATACATATGCACATGTATAGAACATATACTCACACACACACACACACATATAACACATACACAGATACATATATACACATGCAATACAATACATACATATGCACGTATATATAACACACACAAACAACACATACATACACACATGCAATACAATATATCCATATGCACATGTATAGAACATATACTCACACACATATCTAACACATACATACACACATTCCATACATACAATACAATACATACATATGCACATATATATAACACACACAAACAACACATACATACACACACATGCAATACAAGACATGCATATGCACATGTATAGAGCATATACTCACGCACACATCTAACACATTACATGCATACACACATTCCATACATATGCACATATATATAACACACACAAACAACACATACATACACACACATGCAATAAAATACATGCATATGCATATGTATAGAACATATACTCGCACATATATCTAACACATATATACACACATTCCATACATACAATACAATGCATACATATGCACATGTATAGAACATTCACACACACACATTCCATACATACAATACAATACATACATATGCACATGTATAGAACATTCACACACACACATTCCATACATACAACACATGCATTACAATACAATATGTAAATACATACACATGCAATTCAATGAATACAATTGTCAATACAATATGTACACACATACATAACATGGAAATACAATACAATACATACATATGCACGCACACACACACACACACGTGTGCTTGCAAATGTTGATTGCAAGGTTAAAATATGTGATTTTGGATTGACAAGTATTTCATGACAACCCAACGATTATATTCTAGACAGTATAGTAATCTATTTAAATATACATATTTCATGTTCTTAACACACAGTATGCAATCTTTAGGTGCCGAGAGATAATTAAGTTATTATTTTGCAAAGAAGGTACACTCTCATTGAACTTGTTTCATCTTTGATGGATATGAAAGTAGAGTTTGTGCTTGTATTTATTCTAGTTTGAGTCCAAGAGATTGCTAAAAGTTTTACTAGTTTTTGTGAAGGCCTTAGTAAATCCTTACTTCAAGGGCTTACCTAAGGTGGAGTGTGAATTGGCTGCACAACCCATCAATAAGTTGGAGTTTGAATTCGACAGGAGAAGAGTTTCAAAAAAGGATGTAAGGGAACTCATATATCGAGAGGTAATATAAACTTTGGTTTACTGTATAATTTCATAATTATAATGGTATTGATTGAGCCTTCTCTAATTTTTATGAAGATCCTTTTTTTATTGCCATTATTAGATCCTCGAGTATCATCTACGTATGCTCAAGGATTATTTGAGTGGAGGGGATATGCCCAACTTTTTGTATAGCAGGTTTCTATTGAATTATTTAAAACGATTAGTTGTCATTGGTGGCCAACCATGTTTATCTGCTTGCTTGTTTGATGGTGGTAGAAACTATTCCGCTAGAGAGAAAACATACATCTTTGTCCAGGTTGTTCTTAAATATGTAAATTTGTTTTTTTATTACTGATCATGAATCCTCATAGTTGTGGATCTATTTATTCATGATTATTTACCATAAATGTTCATAGTTTTGGATATGAACACATATGGTTGATGTATCGATAGTGTACAATGGTTCTCATATGGTCTTGTAGCAACACTAAAGCTGAGAAATTGAAGCATTATTTTTCCAAGGATGGCTTAGATATGATATATCATCTATAGAAACCATATAAGAGTTATATGAGGGCCATTGGTGTAGGTACATACTTGTGTCCCACGTCATGAACATTAATAACTTGGCTTATTCTCAAATAGGTTTTTGAATTTTACAGTAGGAAATTTGCAACCCCCAAAAATTTGGAAAAGAATATATTTTCGATAAAATTTAGAAATTTTTTTGACCGTAACTCATTGATGTTTGAAATACATAAGCTAAGATGGATTGTTTTGTCATAAAGAAAGTATAAGAACTTTGTTTGGACCCAATTATATAGAAGTCCTATATCAATGATCCTTAATAACTATTCTGGTATTTTTTATGACGATTCTATTTATGAGTTACTAATTTTGATAGAAATGCAACTTTTGCTTTTCCTCATGCCTTGCATGAACTACTCAGAAGGAAACGAGCAACCAAGCGAGCAACAAGCGTCATCCTCCGTGAAAGGTCATATTATTGAGATTCAGAAAGAAAGTATAAAACAAACCAAAGATGTGGGGAGGGCGTAGAGTGATGTCATGGCTATAATAGGGGTCCAACATTGAAGATAGAAACTACATGAAATTTATAACCTAAAATAAGCTTCTTTGGGTTTTTTATTTTTATAGTTGGTCTTTATGAAGATAACATTTATTTTTTTCCAAAAAAAAACTACTTCCATTAGTTAAGCAATGTACAAAGGATAATTTACAACTCATATCTTACACAACATCTTGCATGTCAAAGGAAAACAATATGTGTAGATGAAACACCAAAAAAAAAAAACAACTCCAAAGCACCACATCATTCGATGTGTATAGCATTACTCGGACGCATATTCTCCCCGTGAGCCTCATACAAAACAGAATTCAACATAGATGTCCTCCATTCACTCCTCATGGCAGCACCCATCTAGATGTTCGGTACACTCAGAGGGAACAGCCACCGTGGTGGTTGATAATTCCACTTCACTTTACCATCTATTATCTACAGCATCGACGAACCGCTCCATTTCAGAAGGAAACGAGCTCTAGCTTCTTCACTTGCGTCAGATGACCCTTGAAGACTTTCAAACTCTTCTCGCAACGTAGCAATAAGATTAAACCAGATCATCATTAAATTCTCAGCCGGTGGGGTTCGTTTACCTGCGAAAGTCTCCTTGCACCTAGATACCCACACTTGCCAAACCGTAAGGCCGACCTCTAATACCCATATGTCCACGTAGCGTTCCTATAAGAAGAATAAACCTCCTTGCGCTGGTTGCACAGATCCTTGCATCACCTGTAAAGAAGGAGTGCTTCCATTCCACCCTTGAAACCACGAGGCCAATTCAGTGGCCAACCAAGTGATTGTTGAGCTCGATACATGAACCTCAACCCCGAACTGAGCCAAGATTCTTAAGCTCCTCAGCCAAATTTCTTGCACTCGTGGGCAACACCACAAACAATGAGCGATGTCCTCCAAGCTCGCACTATAGGCCTTGCAGCCACTCATGCCGCCTCTATTCCCAAGCCACTCTCCCATTGGAACAACCCGATGGGTGATTAACCAGAAAAACACTTTGATCCGCTCGGGAAGGGATGAGTTCCATATCCTGCTCCTGGTTCTATCCACGAAGACTAAATCGATAGTTGCATGGGTCCACTTGTTGGCACACTTCTCACGATACAAACCTAACTTTCTCCCCAAGCGCGTCGAGTATTCAAAGAAACCTAATGATTTATTGTAATAAGTATTTTAAGTATTTTAAGTAAGATAACATTTATTGTAATAAGTATTTTAAGTAGACATTGAACAACAAAATGATTAATTTTATCTCATTTTTATAGTGTGATGTCTTACATTTCAAATGGAAATATAACACATGTTGTCATTTGTTTGATCAATGTATTTGGGAAAAAATAATGTAGTTTATCCATGAAACCAAACATAATGTTAATTTGTTAGTAATTTCATTATTGATATGCACTTGGACTATCCCATGTGTACTGTTTGAGATATGTATGTCAAGTTCAAGATTGATTTTTTTGTAAATTACATTCTTTTTTATCACTTCATATTCTTCATATGTTTAAATAAACTATCGACATGAACTTATATGTGGCTTATATGTTATATACCTCTAATGTTTTTGGGTAATGTTTTTGAATTATTTGTGCATTACTATATACTTTACATGTTGTGTTTTCAATTTATGTGGTACTTGATGAAGCATTTCTACAAAATTGCATATGATGTTTAATGTTCTTTCACAAATTTGTGAGTCATCAATTGTAAAGAGGGTCATAGATCCATTCTAGGTTTCTTGGATTAGAAACTATGTGTGCATGTATATTTTCTATCTAAGGGCATTTAAAATGGGTGGTTATAAAAAAAAATATTGGTAATAGAGGGTATTTTTATTAATCTTTTCTTTACAAAAGGGCCTCTAAAATAGTAAAAAACATACGTATAATGGGTTTATAAATGATGTCTTGAACGCACATGATACAACCTTCTTATATATAGTGGAGTCCCCGGGATGGTTCCCCTCCTCGAACCAGTGGCACACCCCTTGAGTTTCCTACTTCATTGTTTATACCAACATGAGATGCACAATCATCCAGAAAGGTGTGGTTGATAGCAATATCATCATGTACCTCCTGGGTGTCGTTGGATTCCCTGTCCCTCATTTGGTGCAGCTCCTCTTTGTGGGTGGTACTGGTAATTTTCTGAGACTCATCCTAGTTGATGTTGTCCACATCTTTCTTAGTACCCATGTACTCCGCTTCGTGGGTGGTAGTTGTGTTTTTCACACACACATCCGGGATGGTGTTGTCCACATCTTTTGCAGTACCCATGTGCTCCTCTTCGTCGGTGGTAGTTGTGTTTTTCACTCACACATCCGAGATGGTGTCATCCATATCTTTTGCAGTACCCATGTGCTTTTCTTCATGGATGGTAGCAGTGTTTTTCACATATTCATCTAGGATGGTGTTGTCCACATCTTTCTTAGTGCACATGTGCTCCTCTTCGTGTCTGGTAGTTGTGTTTTTTGCAAACTCATCCTGGATGGTATTGTCCACATCTTCTTTCTTAGTACCCATGTGCTCCTCCTCGTGGACAATGCTAGAAACCTCATTCTTTCTATAGTCGTTCTCCTCTTCTAAATTGAGTGTGGTGTTTTCTTCACAATCCTCATGTGTGGTTGCAGTGTTGTCAGAGTCATCTTTTGTGCAAGGCATAGTCACGATCTCAGAGTCTTCATCTCTGCTCCATATAGTGCTTGAATCATCTTCTTGTAAAATATAGGATGGATTCTAGTACTACACCAAGTGTACACCTAAAGGTGTCCTGAAGCATGTACTATGCTAGTACTAGCCCACCTAAATATAGAATGGATACTATTACTAAACCAATTGTACAACTAGTTGCAGAATGAAGTGTGTACTATGTTAGTACTAGCTCACCTAAATATAGGATTGATTCTAATACTACACCAACTGTACACCTAAAGGTCTCCTAAATTTGTACTATGCTTGTCCTAGCCTACCTAAATATAGAATGGATTCTAGTACTAAACCAATTGTACACCTAAAGGTCTCCTAAATTTGTACTATGCTTGTCCTAGCCTACCTAAATATAGAATAGATTCTAGTACTAAACTAATTGTACAACTAATTCCAAAATGAAGTGATCATTACCTAAAGAGAGTTTTGCGAAATGGTTGTCAACTTCTTTTACATATATATCATAGCCTTTTATTGTTACAGTAACAAGGATAAATGATGTATCTTCTTTCCTCTTTCAGTCTACCATATTTGTTGATAGAGTGTGAGAGTTTAAGGTCCAAGTACAAGGGCTTATTGTCCAAGTCTAGAGATAGAGACCAATCTTAAATGCATTCACCATGGATAGATCACATGCCTTCATAAATACATAATCTACTACACTTCCTCCACTTGAGTACATTTATCAAAGGAAAAACATTTATACCATATAAGATAATCAAGTTTGTGCAATCAAGCATATGCATAAGAATTCTTCCATAATCCGTTCCGTCACAATGCAATCCTTTGAGTCACGTAATTGACAAGGATCCACTATTTTCTTCTGATATCTCCATATTGGTATTTTCCAACTTTAGCATTAAAGTTTCCCATAATCATTACTTTCCCAAGTTTCTCAAGTTTCTCAAAAGAAAGTATGTCTTGACATAAACCTATGAAACGAGGCCATGTAGCATGTCATCACGTTCCAACCCAAATCTACTAGAGTAGTTTGACTCTTTATGAGGAATGTAGCATGCGGTTACGTAGAAGTCCTCTTTCCCCAAATTAATGTTTATCCATATGTATCACTTATAATCATCATACTTACATAATCTTATATAATTATCGAATTTCTCATTGTAAATACATGCTATCCATGCACGTCCAATATTCTCTTTGGAGTGAGGCCATATCGATTTTATGAGATAGTCATTTATCTTAGGTATGCGTTCTGCAGCATGCACCCAAGTTTCAGGCAAAAATATAACATCAATACCTTACGCAACATCATTTAGTTCTAACCCCTCAAAATTGAGGTATCTATAGTCCCATGGGTCATCACGTGCTATGCATTTTGCATTCCTTTCCATCATGCATATGCTTGCCTTTGTTATAAAGAAACTTGTACATTTGAGGTGCACCCAACTACTATCTAATATGATAGCTCTTTCGCATTCATCTAGGATTGTATAAACAATAGCTCAGCAATATGTTCCTTCTGACCTTTTCTTACCAACCCTATGTGCAACATATACAGTAACATCTTGCATAGGAAAATCTTCAAAGAATTTTGTAATATTCTCTATAAGAGAAAGTTCATTCTCTTATTCATCCTCAAAAGAGACAAAGAGATTCTAAATTATGTTCACAAATCAAATATGATTTATGAGATCAAAAATATTAAATTTCACGTAATTTTACATGTGAAAGGGAGTAGTGACTCTTGATGTTCAAGAACTTTACCAATGAATGTTGTAGTCAGTCAAGAGTGCACATTGTGGTTTTTATCGAAATTCGTCTGAGAATTGGCTTTGGTCTAAGATGTGTGGAAACATAGTCGAATATGATCAAAGGTAGAGCATTGTATCAAAGTTGTATTCAGGTTTGGTGCTGGGTTTGCAAGTTGTCCTTCTCCCTACAATAAGACTAAGATGTTGAGGCTAAGAAGTTGTAACAAGTGGAGTTTACATACAATTAATATGAATGTGCGCTCTTAACAAGAGAGAGAGAGAGAGAGAGAGAGAGAGAGAAAGAGAAAGAGATTCTAAATTATCATCTTCACATTTTAAATATGACCTATGAGGCCAAAAATATTACATTTCACGTAATTATACATGTGAAAATGAGTAATGACCCTAGATGTTCAAGAACTTTACCAATGAATGTTGCAGTCAAGTTGCACATTGTGGTTTTGATCAAATTCATGCAAGAATTGGTTTTGGTTGAATATGTGTGGAAACATAGTCAAATATGATCACATGTAGAGCATTGTATCAAAGTGTGATACTTAAACTCTCAAACCTTTTTAGGGCAAAGTATGTGTGCATCGTCGTCCACTCTCATCAGTTGTGCCCCAGTGCCCCATCTCACATCACAATGCATGCAAGCTAAGTCACATAGAAGCAATGATTCGGACGGTAGACAAAAAGTGTGATACTCAGACTCTCAAACCTTTTTAGGGCAAAGTATGTGTGCATCGTCGTCCACTCTCATCAGTTGTGCCCCAGTGCCCCATCTCACATCACAATGCATGCAAGCTAAGTCACATAGAAGCAATGATTCGGATGGTAGACAAAAAGTGTGATACTCAGACTCTCAAACCTTTTTAGGGCAAAGTATGTGTGCATCGTCGTCCACTCTCATCAGTTGTGCCCCAATGCCCCATCTCACATCACAATGCATGCAAGCTAAGTCACATAGAAGCAATGATTCGGATGGTAGACAAAAAGTGTGATACTCAGACTCTCAAACCTTTTTAGGGCAAAGTATGTGTGCATCGTCGTCCACTCTCATCAGTTGTGCCCCAGTGCCCCATCTCACATCACAATGCATGCAAGCTAAGTCACATAGAAGCAATGATTTGGATGGTAGACAAAAAGTGTGATACTCAGACTCTCAAACCTTTTTAGGGCAAGGTATGTGTGCATCGTCGTCCACTCTCATCAGTTGTGCCCCAGTGCCCCATCTCACATCACAATGCATGCAAGCTAAGTCACATAGAAGCAATGATTCGGATGGTAGACAAAAAGTGTGATACTCAGACTCTCAAACCTTTTTAGGGCAAAGTATGTGTGCATCGTCGTCCACTCTCATCAGTTGTGCCCCAATGCCCCATCTCACATCACAATGCATGCAAGCTAAGTCACATAGAAGCAATGATTCGGATGGTAGACAAAAAGTGTGATACTCAGACTCTCAAACCTTTTTAGGGCAAAGTATGTGTGCATCGTCGTCCACTCTCATCAGTTGTGCCCCAATGCCCCATCTCACATCACAATGCATGCAAGCTAAGTCACATAGAAGTAATGATTCGAACGGTAGACAAAAAGTGTGATACTCAGACTCTCAAACCTTTTTAGGGCAAAGTATGTGTGCATCGTCGTCCACTCTCATCAGTTGTGCCCCAGTGCCCCATCTCACATCACAATGCATGCAAGCTAAGTCACATAGAAGCAATGATTCAGATGGTAGACAAAAAGTGTGATACTCAGACTCTCAAACCTTTTTAGGGCAAGGTATGTGTGCATCGTTGACCACTCTCTCACTTGTGCCCCAATGTCATGTCTCACATCACAATGCATGCGAGCTAAGTCACATAGAAGCAATGGTTCGGATGGTAAACAATGGGACAAGCTCTAACATGTATCAATGTGTACTTTTCGGCAAAGAATATGGTTTTGTAGTTAAGTACAACATGTGTAGTATAATGTGTGAAGCATGAGCCTCCATATTTTCCCCATGTTGTGATGCATGGCAGTTGCAAAAAGGCCTCATTAATAGAAGAATCAAGACGCAAGTGTGTTGCATCCCATCTACCAAACCATTTTGCCATATCTTGCATCCAACTAAAACACAATTTTACTTTTATGAATCTTTTGGATCTTTTTGCTTACTTCTAATACGATTCTAAGAAGTTTATGTGATTTTGTCTTAAGTAAGAGGGCATATGATATTTGTTTCGTAACTTCTCAATGGGAAGTGATCACATCTTAAGGGCATATAGTGTTTGTTTCTTAGCTTATAAAAACTTCGTAAAAAAACGTTTTTGGACATGTCTATGTGCACGCAGGTGGGTGAAACTTGCATCTCAGAAATGATGACCTAAAAATAATAATTGTGTTCGTATTATGTTACTTGTTTTGTGGTGTCATACTATGTTCACTTCTTTTGTGTTTGTCAATGACAGTCTATATCACGTTCAAGACAAAGAAAAACCTGAAAAATCAAGCATTCCATGACTTACAATAGATACAGAGAGAACACACGATGATGCTGAACATCGAATCATACAGAATAATATAAAGAAGAATCATATACAAATAATGTCAAGACCAACAGCTATACCGCTCTTTTTGACTAAATTCTCCTCTACTTTTGGAAGCATAAATTGTCATGATCATCAAAAAAACACCAATTTAGTTTCCACTCTGCATTGAATTCTGATAATATGGCGAGTTTATTTGCAATTATACTCGAATTGACGAGGATCTTCTCTTCAGTAATATTGCACCGCAAGCAATGTTCCACTTTAGCTTTAAAAATATCCTAATTGAGAGTCATCCCTCATGCCCATAATAAATGTCACTCGGCATAAAGTATAGATGGTTGGCCGTCATGTGCATTTACCTGTTTTCCTTAGCAAGGAACACAAGTTCGAAAGGGCATTATATATTGATTGATTGTTACCTCACTTTAACTGGTATATGAAAATTCCGATAAACAAATTCATCGGAAAACCAGCAAACTCAAATGCCCGATCTTTGAGAAGAAATGAAGTGCAATCAGATGTGGATTTATACTTGAATCTCTAGAACACAAATTTTTTAGGGCATTGTGGTTTCTCTTTTCTTTCACTCTGCACTGGAAGACGCATTATCACACAACTCGCTTTTTGTCTCTTCCTCTTGCTCTCCAAATGCTATCTTATAAATCTCATTGTAATGTTCAACAAATTTCACATCAAAACCCTCCTTGACATGTGGCAATAACTCCTCAAAATCGGGTTTGTTAGCCTTTGGAAAGATGAGAATTTTGACTCCACTCCTCCTTGCTGCAATCGTCTTCTCCTTCACCTGCACATAAGAAATCAAATATACAAGTCATAACTTTGTATCAACTATAATATGTTCCACTAAACAATCTTCAAAGAATCTTTTGAGTGCTTGTACACAGACTAGGTTCTCAAGGCATTTTATGTACATTAACTTTACTTTGGTTTCTTCACCTCGTATTGAGATTTTAAAACACATGCCATATTGTCCATAAGGTTTCACCTCATATTTGAAGTTCCCACTACATTTAACCTCACATTAAGGTTCCCCACTAGTAAAATATATAAGCTATATTGCTAAAAGAGCGAAAAAATTATTATTATTATCATGCATACCCCTCCAATTGGTAATATCCGTCCAGTCAACGTAACTTCGCCAGTCATTGCCACATCCTTCTTAACAGACTTGTTCATTGCAACAGATAGTAGCGATGTGATCATTGTGCATCCAGCACTGGGTCCATCTTTTGGTGTGGCTCCCGCAGGAACATGAAGATGTAAACTTGTATTCCTGAAGAATGTATTTGATGGATCTTTCTGTCGCAGTATTGCCCTTGAAACAGTATGGGCAATGGAAGCACTCTCTTTCATTACATCTCCAAGCTGACCTGTTAACTGTAGGGAGCCCTTTCCTTCTCCTTCGTCTATGGGTGTAGTTTCAACATAGAGAGTAGAACCCCCCATTGCAGTCCAAGCTAGACCCATAACAACTCCAACTGGTGTTTGGTCATATAATCGATCACTTTGAAATACCGCATTGCCCACATATTCTGAAAGGTTAGACTCATCCACAATCATCTTCGGTACATCTTTTAGTGTTTCCTCCATGGAAAGCTCCTCCACAGTAGTTTCCTGGAAAATTAAACAAACTAGAAAGTTTCATATCATGACATATCAAGATGTAATTGCTAGTTAAAAGATAAAAATTAGTTAAACTCAACCCACCATAACCATATGTATCCGAACGTGTTTATAGTACCCACAGTGACTTATTATAATGTGATGATGAATGAACCTTCACTTCTCTTGTGCTTAATATCTTCATTCCCCCTCTCGTGAATGTTTATACTCACTAATCCCTAACTCTCTGCTCAACTTCTCTCCTCTCACACACATCCACACAACACATTGCTTCCGCATAAATAATTAGGAAACTCTATTTATTTACATCTTATCAAAACGTGAGGGTTCAATATAGCCCATCCGCCTAGAGTGTTTGTGTGCCCGAGACTCTGACATCGAACTCGCTATCGCCTATCATAGTACGGCTACGTAGCACGATCGAAAGAAGAAGCTAAGAAGGCGGAAGTCTTCACCAACAATGAATACTCAAATGGGTAGCTCACGTCCCACGGAGAAGCTCAACCGCAACAACTTTGCAACTTCAGAGTACAAGATGAACCAATACCTTGTTGAAGAAGCCCAACCCAACACACATAGACTACCCTGCATGGGAGCAAGCAGCAAGTCAATTCTTATATTGTCTAGCCACATGTGTTCATGACCACATGCTCAGCTACATTTGAGGCACGGAGACACAAAAAGAAGCATGGGACAACTTGAAGAAGATCTTCACCGCCAATAGCATTGCTCAAAAGCTCCAACTTCTACTAGAGCTCAACAACATTCAACAGAGAGATATGTCCATGACCAACTAAACCTCAAGATCAAGGACCTATGCAATTCCCTCAGGTCGATAAATGTCACCGCCGATAAGGACGAGATAGTGCGAGTATGCCTAAGCAACCTCGCACAACAATTCAGATGGCTCCAGACAGCCATTTGTACAAGAGAAAGTCCCCCATCCTTCTTCAACCTAAATCAATGCTATTGGTAGAATAGAACCATGTGAAAGCCGCAAAAAATAGATGAGTGATGGTCAGATGCTCTAGACGCACTCGAATGGAGGTAGAGGACACGAACGTGGAAGAAGAGGAACACCCAGTCAAGGAAGCAGTGGAAGAGGTCCACAATAAGCAAAGAACTCTCAAATTCAACATGAGTGGACTTGGGCGAGGAACCTTTAGAAGGAGGGGGAGAACAATGGCTCAAGTTGGCAAAACAAGCCAAACGACTGTCATAGACTGGCCACTACAAAGAAGATTGTCGAAAGAGGAAGAGCAATTTGGCAAGCACGAGTCGACAACATAGGAGACTATGGTTTGGTGTTCATCATGAACCACGAGGTGAACGTGATGTCGACTAGCATCTTGAAGTCGAAGACATGTGGTTTGTTGACTTGGGAGCCTCCAACCACATGATGAGCCATGAACAATGGTTCCAAAATATGAGATAGCTGGAGCGACGCGACTATGTCAAGACAAGAGACAACTCGACACACCTAATCAAACACATTAAAGACGTGGCTTTCAGCCATTCTAGTAACAAGGGGTATATCAAGAATATCTTGCAAGTTCGGTACCGAGGAAGTTGCGCTATCGAGGATAAGGGTCAACTTATCGTTCATGAACGTAGAGAAGGTTGAATATTCATCCTTGACGTAAAAGCGATGAAATCGGCCATGTACACCAAAGGACTCAAGATAGAGTCCGACATCAACTTGTGGCAGCGAAGAATCAGCCACATCAACATTCAAAACCTTCAGCAATGCAATTGAAAGGAGTAGCCAATGGTTTCCGAAGTTTGGTTTGAAAAACTTCAACCAAGTATGCAAGGCATGCTAACTCGAAAACAACACAAGCTTCCCTTTCTGAACAAGCAAACTGTAAACAGAGGCGTAGTCAATGTCATCCATATGGGGACAGGCTATGAACGTAGGTACTTCACAACCTTCCTCGACAACTTTTCCAGGCATGCGTGGATATTCCCAATGCAGAAGAAAAGTAAAGTGCTCATGCACTTCCAACGACTAAAGAACCAAGTCAAGAAAAAGATGAATCAAAAGATTCAATGCTTATGATCCAACAGAGTACTTCTCAAACAAGTTCACGACATACCTATAAACCAAAGGGATATGTCAATGATTCACTTGTCGGCACACAGCTCAACAAAACAGAGTTGCTGAAAGAAAGAATTGTCCAATTCTCATAGTAGCACGGGCCATGTTGCACAAAAGAAAATGCCCAAGTTCTTCTGGGCCGAGGTAATATGCACAAGCATCTACTTAATGAATTGATCCATGACGGAGGGAGTTCATGATGAGACCCTTTACGAGAAGTACTTCGAGAGAAAGACAGACCTTTCACACGTGAAGGTCTTCGGCAGCATTGCATACTTGCACATACCCCACAAGGAGAGACATAAGCTTGACCCAAAATCGGAAAAGTGCATCCTAGTCAGATTCTCACTCAACCAAAAGGAGTAGAAGTGCTTCAACCCCACGATTCAGCTAGCTTGAGTTACCCGAGACATAATTTTCAGTGAGGCAACATCATGGTATGCCTAGCACCACCAACACTTGACATGCCGGAAACATCCGACTCCAACACAGACAATAGTGATAAAAACCTGCCGAGAACGATCATTATAGGTGATCATGTCGAGAGTCAGATCTGAATCAATTAAGTGGACCATAATCACCGTCAAGTCACCGAAGCTTGACCCAGAATGACAAAGACTCGGATGTGGTATCGCTATAAACCCAAGCTCTACAAGCTAAAGGCAAGTCAATGATGCTCAAACATGAAATCGAGAACATGTCCTTGAACAATATCCATTTGGAAAATTCGCCATGATTGATCAGCAGTAACTTTGGTGTACCTATCATGTGAAAACCAGCAGTTAAGAGGGCCCTCAAATTGGCAAATGAGAAGCTTCGCCGATCAACTCGGCAAAGTAACCCGATCATGAGGTTCTGTTACAATGAGTACATGGCGCATCAGTTTGCATTCATGATGAAGGTGGCAGCTGTTCGTGAACCAGAAAACTTCGCCAAAGCAGCCCAAGAAACAAGATGGACGGAAACCATGGAGGAGGAGATGCAGCCATTGGTCTACAACGACACATGGGACCTTGTCCCATCCTCCCAACAAAAGAAGGCAATTGGTTGTTGATGGGTGTATAAGGTCAAGCATAATTCCAATGGCACCGTCAACCGATACAAAGCCCAACTTGTAGCAAAAGGCTCGGCTCAAAAGCATGGGATCGACTGCTAGGAGACCTTTGCACCGGTGCAAAGACGATGACAATATGCACCTACTAGCAATTGCGGCAATGAAAGGGTGGCATCTCAACTAGATGGACGTGAAGAATATTTTCCTCCAAGGGGAGCTCAAAGAAGAAGTGTACGTAGTACAACCACCCGGATTTAAGTCTAAAGTGCACCTATGTGCAGCATGCCAGTTGAAGAAATCTCTCTACAGCTTGAAACAAGCTCCATGTGCGTGACACTCGATGATAACGCAATATTTTCACCAAATCAGCTTCGAAGCGTTGAAATCTAACAACCCACTATATGTTCGGAACAGTCTTTATCATCTTGTATGTTGACGACCTAGTAATCACAGGAGAAATCCTCAACGACATCAACCAACTGAAAACACAGTTTTTCGGCAAGCTTGAGACAAAGGATATGGACAAACTCCATTACTTCCTAGGAATAAAAATCATCCAAACACCCAATGGGATCTTACTCACGCAATGCCATTACATTTTGAACCTACTATTCCAATTCGACATAGCCGAGTATTAGCCCATCTCGACCCCTCTCAATCACAACTTAAACTTGCATGAAGATTCCGGCAATGTGTGCGAGCCTACACAATATCTGCAAATAATCAGGAGTCTCATCTATAACTATCATCCAACCCAACCTGAGCTATCTCGTCAGACTTCTAAACCAATCCATGCAAACACGAAGCAACATTCATTGGAACGGTGCAAAACAGGTATTAAGATATGTCATTGGCACCCTCGATCAAGGACTCTTCTGCAAGAAGAATGAACCGATTTAACTCAAAGGGTATACAGATGCGGATTGGACCAGAAATGTTACGGATCACAGAATGACCTGTGCATTGAGGAGCAGTACCACTACATCTGAGAGCAGATTGCAGCAAGAGACATAGCAGATTGCAGCAGGAGACATTGATCTCCGACATGTCAGCACCGACGTGCAGACCGCCGACGTTTTCACCAAGGCACTTGGAGTTGACAAGCAGCGGCAGTTCTTGATGAGCCTGTTGGGGTAAAGGCCCTATTTATAAAGGCCAAAAGTCACTTATCATCATTATTTTTGGGCCTAGTTCAGTGTGAACTTGGTCAAACCTAAATGGGTCTCTCTCTCTCTCTCTCTCAGCCTGTTGGGGTAAAGGCCCTAAATGATCCCCTTATAGTGTACATGTGGCCAAAAGTCACTTATTATCATTATTTTTGGGCCTAGTTCATCATTATCCGTGTCAGGGAAAGTGTGGTCTCCCAAGGGCTTGTCAAAGGCCGTGGCTAGGACAATTGGAGTGAAGCAAGGATGCCCACTATCCCCCACTCTCTGCAGTCTCTATATAGATGAGGTATCACATTACATTGAGAGATTCTGGGGTTCCAGAGCACGCCTACCAGGTATAGCTATACAAATATTACTATATGCTGATGACATTGTGCTGATTTCTGACTCTCCGGACGGACTACAAAGACATCTAAATGCCTTAAAACTATTTTGTACGGACAAAGGTTTGTCAATCAACATGGACAAAACTAAAGTGATGGTGTTTAACACCACTCAAGCATGGGTAACAAAATCAGAACCAGAATTCTTCTTGGGAGAGGAAAAGGTAGAATACACACGCTCCTACACATACCTAGGAGTAACATTTACAAGACCTAGGTTCTCCTTACAAGAGGCTGCTTGTGCCCGACTTTCTCGTGGATATTCAGCCCTTGGTGCTCTCGAGAGACAATGTGCACATCTGCAGTTCCAAGAGCCACGGACTAAGCTATGGTTATTTGACACACTTGTCACACCAAATCTTCTCTATGGAGTAGAAACATGGGGACCGAGTCTTAACAAGGCAAATCATTGGAAAGATTTAGCGAGACCTTTAGTGTCAATGATTGCTCGCATGATAAGGAGCAAAGCATCGGTGCCCCACGATATAATCCGAGCAGAGATGAGAACAGCACCTATAATAACCGAGGCATTGTTCCGATCAGTGACATTTATCCAATGTCTTTGGGAGCTACCTAAACGAAGGTACCCAAGGCTTATGTCATCAAGACAACTGGCTGAAAATGGAGACACTCATTGTTGGTATGCTGAAATGCATCAATGGTTCGAGTCACATGGCATGAGTATAAATGTACTACCGCCGTTCCAATATGTTAAACACAGTGCTCGGCCGCAACCGAGGAATAGGATCAACTCACAGAAAACAGGAAATACAAAATGCACGAAGACAATAGAGAGAAGAGTACACAGGATGTTTTACGTGGAAAACCCTAAATGGGAAAAACCACGGGAGTCCTCAGACTCCAACTATCACTATGCACGGGGAATGTACAATGGCGAGCTGCAAGGCGACGACCTTGAGCTCGCTGTCCTCGCCACAGGCGGCGGTATTACACAGAGGCGTCGACCTCTTCCTTTCTCTCTCTCTCTCTCTCTCTCTCTGCTGCTCTCACTTCGCTCCCTCTAAGTGGAAACCAGAAAAATGAGCAACAACAACAACTGTTTGCCCTAAGTCATATTTATACACATATGACTTTCGGGCTATTTACAAATATAGCCTAGAGGGCCCTTGGCAAACATATTCACAAATATGTCCCCGCATCCGGATCTCTCTCCGGGTACATTCGTCATCCGGCTCCGTAGCCGGGGTCTTCATCATCCGGCTCCGATACCGGGTACTCCTCATTCGGGTCTTCATTCCCGATTCCCGGACATCTGACCATCCCATCCGGAGGGACCGTAATCCCAACAAACTCCCCCTTCACTTCGGCATGGGATGTCTTTCCAGTCCGACCCTCTTCCGGCACGCTTCCAGCTTGTCGGGTGTGAGCACTTTGGTCAGCATATCTGACCCGTTCTCGTCCGTGTGGATCTTCGTCAGCACGAACTCCTGGTCTTCTATCCTTTCCCGGATCCAGTGATATCTTCGCTGGATGTGCTTCGTCCGGGAGTGATAGGCCGCATTCTTCGCAAGGTGGATGGCACTCTGACTGTCGCAGTAGAGTCGGTACTCCTCCTGCCGGATACCGAGCTCTCTAATGAAGTCCTTCATCCATATTATTTCCTTGCCGACTTCAACAGCCGCCATGTACTCCGCCTCCGTGGTCGACAACGCAACCGTCTTCTGCAGCCTCGACTGCCACGAAACAGCTCCCCCTGCATACGTCATCACATACCCTGATGTGGACCGGCTGGTATCTGCATCAGCCGACATATCCGAATCGGTAAAGCCGTCGAGTTCGGGCTTACCGGAGCCGAATCGGAGGCACACGTTTGCCGTGCCCTTCAGGTATCGGAGTATCCACTTGGCCGCGTTCCAGTGCTCTTTGCCGAGATTGCTCATGTACCGGCTCACCACTCCGACTGCATATCCTATGTCCGGTCGTGTACACACCATTGCGTACATCAAGCTTCCGACGGCAGAGGCGTATGGTACTTTCATCATGTCCTCCTTCTCAGCCTTTGTCTTGGGGCTTTGCTTGCTGGACAACCTACAGTTTGCCTGGAGGGTTGACCCGACCGGTCTTGCTTCCGACATGTTGAACCGGTGAAGCACCTTTGTCACGTACTTCTCCTGTGACAGCCACAACTGCTTCTTCTTCCGGTCCCGGATGATGTGCATCCCTAGTATTTGCCTCGCCGGACCCAGGTCCTTCATTGAGAAGGTTCGGTGAAGCGCTTTCTTCAGCATCCGTATCTTGACCTGGTCCCGTCCGACGATCAACATGTCGTCCACGTACAGGAGGAGTATTAGAAAGTCTCTTCCTTCGAACTTCTTCACAAACACGCAGTGATCGGACTGCGTTTTGTGGTACCCTTCGTCGGTCATGAAAGAGTCGAACTTCCGGTACCATTGCCGGGGAGCCTGCTTCAGTCCGTAAAGGCTCTTATTCAACCGGCATACCAGGTGCTCCTTCCCTTTCTTCTCGAATCCTTCCGGTTGCTGCATGTAGATCTCTTCTTCGAGGTCACCGTGAAGGAATGCCGTCTTCACGTCCATCTGTTCTACCTCGAGGTCCATGCTTGCCGCTATGCTCAACACCGTCCGGATGCAGGTCATCTTCACTACCGGGGCAAATATCTCGTTGAAGTCGACGCCCTTCTTCTGCTGGAACCCCTTCACCACGATCCTGGCTTTGTATCTCGGGGGGTTTCCGGCATCTCCCGGTTTCAGCTTGAACACCCACTTGTTTCGAAGTGCCCGCTTTCCTTTCGGCAACTCCACAAGTTCATATGTGTGGTTCTCATGCAGGGAATCCATCTCCTCCTACATGGCACTTAACCACCTACGGCTATGGGTGTCAAGCTTTGCTTCTTCAAAACTCTCCGGCTTCCCCTCGTCGGTTAGCAGCACGTGCTCTGGTTCCAGAAATCTCCGGGGGGCCCTTCTCTCTCTTAGAGGATATCTCCGTTCCGGAGCTTCAGTAACCGGCTCCTCCGTTTCCTCTTCATCCGAATCCATTTCGGGATCGGGGCCGGTTCCGGTATCAGTTTCATCTTCCTCGGCCGGTTCTGTTTCTTCACCGTCTTCGGTCGGATCCTCGAGTGCTAACCGGTCCCTTGCCGGTCGGGACTGCTCCTCGTAGAGTTGATCCTCACCGGTCGACTTGGAGCTCTTCATCTTCTTCTCCGACTCCCAGTCGGTGAGTGTCTTGTCCTCCATGAAGATGATATCACGACTCCGGAATATCCTTTTGTCGACCGGGTCCCATACTCGGTAGCCGAACTCGTCGTCGCCGTAACCGAGGAATATGCATGGCCGGGTCTTTGGATCTAGCTTTCCTCTCCGGTCCTTTGCCACATGCACATATGCGAGACACCCGAACACCTTCAGATGCCGGTAGGATACTTCCCTGCCGGTCCACACTCTCTGCGGCGTGTCTCCATCCAAAGGTACTGAGGGTGATCTATTTATCACATATGTCGCCGTCGACATTGCCTCAGCCCAAAATCCCTTGGGTAATTTCGCATGTGCTAGCATACTCCGAACCCTCTCCATTATGGTCCAGTTCATCCTCTCGGCAGCCCGTTCAGTTCCGGCGTCTTCGGCACAGTAAACTCGAGCCGGATTCCCATCGAACGGCAATACTCCTCGAATTGCCCTCGGTATTCTCCTCCGTTATCCGCTCGTAGTGCTTTCGGCTTCTTGCCGGATTCTCTTTCCACTCTCGCGTGGAGTTCTTTGAAGACGGACAATACTTGGTCCTTTGTCTTCAACGGTGCCGTCCACAGGTTCCGGCTATGGTCATCTATGAATGTTACGAAGTACTGGGCTCCGCCATGTGACTTCGTTTCTACCTGACACACATCAGTGCGTACCAACTCCAATGGTACACTACGTCTCATCGGTGGTCTTGAGCGGAAAGAGGTCCGGTTTTGCTTACCGGCCAGACAGTCGGTACACTTCCCCAGTTGTACGTGCTTTACCGGTATCAGGTTGTCTTCGGCAAGCCTCTTCATCCCCTTCTCGCTCATGTGGCACAGTCTCTTGTGCCACAGCTCACCGGTAGTGTCAGCTGCCACGTTCAGCTCCTCCGGACATAGCCGGGAATTCATCAGGTACAGTGTGTTGACCTTCCGGGCCCGAGCCACTATCAGGCTCCCTTTGCTGAACTTCATGACACCGTTCCGGATGCTACCCGTGTAGCCTTCATCGTCTAGCCTCCCGGCCGAAATCAGGTTCAATCGAACCTCCGGAACGTGTCGAACATCCTTCAGCAGCATCTTGCATCCGGTTGATGTCATCAGCCACACGTCTCCTATGCCGGCAATCCGGCATGTACCTTCATTTCCCATCCGGACACAGCCGTGCTCACCAGCTGTGTAGGATGAGAAGTATTTCTTCTCCGGGGTCAGGTGGAACGACGCTCCGGAATCAACCACCCAGGTCATCTCTTCACCGGCAAGGTTTAGCTCCGTCACTTCGGTAATGAGCATTATCTCTTCTTCACTTGCCGCGAGTGCCGTCGTTCCTTTCCGGTCCTGCCCTCGCCGATCCGGACCTCTCCGGTCCGTGGCTCCCCGGTATGCACCGTTTCGCTCCGGTGACTTCTTCGAATCGGTACCGTTCTTCTGGAAGTGCCGACAGTTCTTCTGGAAGTGCCCCGGCTTCCCACAGTAGAAGCATGTAGGTCTTCCCCTCGACTGCGACCGTGTCCCCGACTTCTCCCGTCTTTGCGGACTTCGGTTCCGTTGTCTTCCCCGTTCCGATTCGGTAAGCAGCGCCTTCGAGTCAGAGGCCGGTTCTTTATCTCTCCGACGCGCTTCTTCATTTAGAATACTTGTCTTTACCGTTAGTAAAGACAAGTTCTCTTCCTTACAGGAGGTGCTGAGAGTAACTACCAAGTTCTCCCAGCTCTCCGGAAGGGTACACATCAGCATGATGGCTTGCATTGCGTCATCCAACGGGAACTTGATCGCCGCAAGCTGGTTCACGAATCCCATGAACGTGCTGACGTGTTCGACCATGCTCTCGCCGTCCCGGTACTTAAGATTCACTATCTTCCTCATCAGGGAGGTCCGGGTCAGAGCATTCTTCCTCTCATACAGTCCGGACAGCTTCTGCCACATCTCATAGGCGTTCGTATCGTTCGCCACATGTTGCAGAACACTTACATCGACATATTGTCGGATCGTCGCTACGGCTTTCCGGTTCAGGAGCTTCCACTCCGACTCTATTACCCCCTTGGGTATCTCGGCATTGTCGATCGGTTCGTACAGGTCTCGGACAATGAGAAGGTCTTCCATCTTTATCTTCCAGTCGGCGTAGTTCTGTGAGTTCAACACCATCATGCCCGGAGGCCCACTACCGCCGCCTTCCATTTTCTGTGTTAACCTTGCTCTGATACCAGTTTGTTAAACACAGTGCTCGGCCGCAACCGAGGAATAGGATCAACTCACAGAAAACAGGAAATACAAAATGCACGAAGACAATAGAGAGAAGAGTACACAGGATGTTTTACGTGGAAAACCCTAAATGGGAAAAACCACGGGAGTCCTCAGACTCCAACTATCACTATGCACGGGGAATGTACAATGGCGAGCTGCAAGGCGACGACCTTGAGCTCGCTGTCCTCGCCACAGGCGGCGGTATTACACAGAGGCGTCGACCTCTTCCTTTCTCTCTCTCTCTCTCTCTCTCTCTCTCTCTCTCTCTGCTGCTCTCACTTCGCTCCCTCTAAGTGGAAACCAGAAAAATGAGCAACAACAACAACTGTTTGCCCTAAGTCATATTTATACACATATGACTTTCGGGCTATTTACAAATATAGCCTAGAGGGCCCTTGGCAAACATATTCACAAATATGTCCCCGCATCCGGATCTCTCTCCGGGTACATTCGTCATCCGGCTCCGTAGCCGGGGTCTTCATCATCCGGCTCCGTAGCCGGGGTCTTCATCATCCGGCTCCGATACCGGGTACTCCTCATTCGGGTCTTCATTCCCGATTCCCGGACATCTGACCATCCCATCCGGAGGGACCGTAATCCCAACACAATATAGCTTGGACTGTCCCCACCTAAATATGACCAAAGTGAAAAAGAATAGAGTGATCCGAACTGATATTCTTAACTTGGAAAACAAGATAACATGGATCAGCCCCAAAATACCACTTGGTACAAAGATGGCCCACTATAAGATGCACTTCTTACATACATCGGAGGATAGATTCGTCATCAGGCCACCTTATATGGACATACATCTATCCCATGCGCTGCGTAGTGTGATACGGCAGCTGCGAACTTCATCACATCAGCTACAGATTGAGGTAGGCAGATATACACAACTACCTCTAGAAGAGAGAATTTGCCAATTGTGTCATCAAAGACTGGAATCTGAGGAACACTATGTTTGTCATTGTAGTGTCTTTTATGAAATCAGAGGGAGATACCATTGCCTCTTTAAACAAGGCTTTGGCCCACTACGCAAAGTAACGGAATATGAGGACCAACGATGCCTAGGACTTTTCTTGCTAGAGCTCAAGAGACATCGAGAAAAGTTGTTGAAGAATACAGCCACACAAGCTCATCCACAAAGAACAATCACAACTTTCTTTAGCCCCATCACTCCTACTAATTCTACAAGTCCATCACGGGATACACAAATGGGCTTCAGACCAGGACATAACAAAGGGGTTACAATTGATCGGGCAATAGCAATTTGCCGTGCACGTAGACCACGCCTTCGACACCCTTGTCATCGACAGATAAAAGCCATTATCTCCCGCCATCGTAGATGCTTCCCTCGCTTCGGAGACATTTCCATTCTGAATCGACCTATGCTAGAGATCTTTCGAAGACAAAAGCTACAATATACCTAGCTTGAGAATCTCACATGTGCCAAAAACTAGATTCCCTCGTTTCTTCTCTTTTCATCTTATTTACTGTGTAGTATTTATTTTATTTTGATTTGTTCTCAAAGACGAGACAACACTCAAGATGTAATCTCTTATTTGGTCTTATAGGCCATTTTGGCCTCTTAAAAGACGTTAATCTCTCTCTCTCTCTCTCTCTCTTCTAGCGTAAACCAACCAGTTTTGAGGGGGAGTGTAAACCAACCACATTTTGGCGTAAACCCAGTCATAGACTTACCACATTCAATATGGTTGGTGTATCGGAACATGTATATAAATGCCTACTTTGTAATGTGATGATGAATGAACCTTTTTTCTCTTGTGCTTAATACCTTCATCCCCCCTCTTGTGAATGTTTATACTAGCTTATTCCTACCTCTCTTCTCAACTTTTCTCCTTTCACATACATCCACACAACATACTGCTTCCACATCAATAATTAGGAAACCTTATCTATTTACATCTTCCATATACAGCAGAACTCCATTGATCACGTCCATTAATGTCAATGACATCATCTAACTGGTAGGATATTTATTACCTTACAAACTCAGTATGTGATCATACCAACAACCTCTATGCATGGATCTAATCACCTTACCCTCTATTTCTGACATCACTTTGTTTTGTTAAATATAATATTTTACAGTTTTTCTGTCTTTTCATTTTGTTACCAGCAATTGTAATAAATATTGTATATTGCTACTATTATATCTAACCTTCTCTGAAGTTGGTTCATTGCTTTGATCTCCTGGAGGTGATTGCTCCTTTAATTCACTTTCTTTGGTGAAATCTTCTGTAACTTTACTTTCTTTCTGGGAAATGTCTTCTTCAACCTGCAGATCGGAAAGTCTGTGCTCATAAATGCAAATAGAGAATTACTTATTCGCTAACCTAAAATCCATGTACCTGCTCTGATACTACTGTTTCTTCATTACTCTCTCCTTTCACCTCCTTTCCCATATCATCTGGTTCACCAGATAATACGTTTTCTTCATCTATAATTACCTCCGAGACAACCTCGGCAGATTCAGTAGACTCAGCGGGTTCTCTCCCTCCCTCTTCTGCTTTGACAGCTTCATCTGCTTGCTCCTGCTCTTGGTTACCAACTATTTGTTCTTTCTGATTCTCATCTGATCCAGTGGGTACATCAACAACCTTCATCTTCTCACGAATCTCTGCATCCTTTGAAACCAATTTGAGCGCAATCTGCACAAGCACTAATATTGATCAGTGATAATAAAAAACAGAAAGGCCAACGAAACAAGAAACTGAGAAATTGCAAATGGCAGAAACAATAACATTATTAATATGTGAGGACATGTGTGAGTGTGTTTATGTACATATCTGTGATATTATGCAGAAAACATAGAATTTTACAAAGGATTAGAACCTCAAAAATATGAAGACTGTTAGAACTAATCGAGAACACGAATACATGATTCGCTGTCTAAAATATAAAAAACAAACAAGTTGAAAAAGAGCATCATGAATCCACATAACTTTCAACAATGGTGACCCTGCATTTTCAAAAGGGAAAAAGAAAACTATTGGCGGAAAATCGTATGTAAATACATTCTCACAGTGCAGAAAGCAAAGGCTATCAGAAGCAGCCAATCACTTAAAAACAGCACATGTAATCCTGATTTACATTCTCAGATGTCAAACAAAGTCAGTTGAATAATAGAAAATACATGCATTCATAAATAAAGTTTAACACAGACCTTCCTATAAATCTTCTCTATCTGTTTCTGAAGATTTCGGACTCCAGCCTCACGACAGTATGTCTCAATCAGCACATGCAGTGCACCCTCAGTTATTATAGCCTGTAGAAAACATCAAAAAGTTTTGGAAACCAAAAACCATTCTGACAGAAAAAAGCCATGGAAAAGCAATAAATATGCATGCATACTTGCTCTGGTTTGATACCACATCCTGACCGTGCAGCAGGCTCTAGATAGTCCCGTGCAATGTGCATCTTCTCATCACTTATATATCCAACAAGGCGAATAATCTCCATACGATCCAGTAATGGTCCTGGTATCGTCTCAATTACATTTGCTGTGCATACAAATAATACCTGTGCATTGGAATTTTCTCACTTGTTAGCCATAGGCTCAAACATAATTTGACAGTCTGTTGTATAAAATGCTTACTTTTGACAAATCAATCGGAACATCAAGGTAGTGATCTAAAAAGTTGGCATTTTGCTCTGGATCCAGCAACTCTAGAAGTGCACTAGCAGGATCGCCTGCATGTCCTCGTCCCAACTGCATTCAAGAGGCTATATCATTTAAACGTTGTTCAACTGATCAAGCCAAGTATTTATGTGCAATATCTTACCTTATCGATTTCATCAATAAGTACAAGAGGATTAGCTGTCATGGTTGCCTTTAAGCACTGAACCATTTTCCCAGGCATTGCACCAACATAGGTTCTTCGATGTCCCTGAAATATAAAGAATATGAGTCTTTGGTGGCAAAAGTTTTGACTTCCAAATGTAACAGATCTAGGTCATACAAGATACCTTAATCTCTGCAACATCACTCAACCCTCCAACAGAGAAGCGAAAGAATTTACGATTCAATGCTTTAGCTACTGACTTTCCAATACTTGTCTTGCCAACACCAGGAGGTCCAGACAAGCATATTATTTTACCTGTAAACATTTATTTTACAGCTCATTAATTTGACAATCATTTTCACAAAATTAATCAGATGAACCAAAGAGCTTCATATTCATCTTTCTAAAACCCCATTTTTCCAAATAGAGGAGCAAGATCACCATAAGTGGTCTTTAAGTCTAGACCACTCTGCCTAACACTTTGATTGATCAAAACCAAAAATTCCCATGCTAGACATGAACTCCAGGAATAATTACCAATGCCACAAATCACGATTTAGCACAGCAACATAAAGCAATATATAAATACTTGAACCTATCCTATTTACTTAACACATCAACCAATCATACAGCAAAAATAGTGCATGCCAGACATGGAGTACAGAAATAATCATCAATGTCATGAATCAGGATTTAGCAGAATAACAGCATTCTGAAAAACATTGCACACACAGAACAATCAAGAATACCCTGCACAGTTCCTCTCAACTTCCCAACAGCAATGAACTCCATGATTCTTTCCTTTATATCAGTGAGTCCATAATGATCTTCATCCAAAATTTTCCTTGCCCGACTAACATCAAAATTCTCCTTGCTGTCCACAAACCCATAAAACTGTAAGTCTCAAATCGTACAAACCATAGTATTATGAAGAAGAAGAAAAAGAGATGAATGCCAAGTAGTAACCTGTATTGACCCCAAGGCATCGAAGTTAGCCAATCAAGGTAATTCCTAGTCACATTAAATTCACTAGAACTAGCCTCTAGAAGCTGAAGCTTGGTTAACTCCTCCTCAATAACTTGAAGAATATGAGGAGGGCATCCACTTTTATGTTGCTCCATCCGCTCCCTGTATTTTGCTGCATCCAACAGATATAGATAAAAAACAGACTACTTCTCAATTTCAATCTTCAGAATATAAAGATATGCGTCCAATATATTCAAACTAACCACTTAGTGCTGTCTTATCGTCTGTCTCCAATCCTAATTCCTGTTCATGTGATTAATTCAGTTTGATTTCCTGAGTAAAGCATATGCAAAAATATGCGACAGTGATTGTTGATTTACGGAAGTCACACTTATGAAAAACTACCTTCTTAATAGCTTTGAATTGCTCCATGAGGAAAAATCGGCGCTGTTCTCCACTTACTTTTTCTTCAATAGCTTTTGCTATGGATGCCTGCTTGGACAAATTCTGACTATCAAACACTAACTCTAAGATAGATACTGGAGAGTTAATAAGAACATTCAATGGTCTGATAAAAAAATTTGAATGATTCCAGCCATCAACTCTAAACACAACATTTCCCCCAAATATGTTTGCTCTGAATTCAGGAATGAATTTAGACCTGTAGCTTGTAGATATCAAGATCTTTCTTTAAGAGTGTAAGGGCCATATTTAAGCGCTTCAGGACCTGGATTAAGTCCACAACATGAAGAAATGAATATTCAGTTAAATAGCAATAGTTACTTAAAAACGTTTCCTTGATAAAGGAGTTTGAAACATACATCCAGTTCTTCCAAACCCTGTTGCTGGGTAGTCCCTTCAGTTGTTGACAATCCAATACCGCAATCAGCCACTTGAGGTGGATACAAAGAACCTCCGCTCTGTGCCAAATTATGGAGACGGTTACATCACCTGAATAGACTTCAAAATTTCTAAACACACAAGAACACTATTTTATTGTACTCAAAATCATGTGATACCTGCAAAAATTGACTAATCCCCTCCCTGAAGAAAGGGCTCAACATCATCAGACTTTGCATAGTACTTATTGCCTCAAGAAGAGTGGCCTTAAGAACGTCATTTTCAGCATCAAAAGGCTTGTCCTATACAGGAAATATAGCACCAGACTTTGAAACATTAATAATTTATCACTATGCTTCATGAATATCTTACATCACAATACACCATGTCCATTCACTTGGATCTCTTTCTGGATCGATTTCACACAGCATTTAAGCAAAAGAAACCAACTTGGTTACAGAAGTCTTCAGAATGCTTATGTGAGATCTTGCACATTATATAATAAAATAACAAACAGTATACACTCCAGAACAGTCACCATTGTCTTATATCCAGAATGATAATTCCAATTACTTAGAAAGCTCAGTCAAATATTTGTTTGTTAACATAGGACACAAAAACTTGAAAAAAATAAGGCCGCGTAACACAGTTGTTTCAATCATGTTTCAGAAATTAATTCTCAGTTGATTTCCAGTTTTCACTTTCCTGGGATGTTGAAACCAATGTTATAAGCGTATACTAATCAATTAATATTCATGCTCTAAATTGAAATCAATACAGAAAATACTTCATATATTTGACTACTTTAATTGGTTCAGGACACGAGGATTCCAACTTTACTGTGCACTTGATTGTTGGTGAAAGATGATAAGTTCCAATCATTTGTACATTAATGTTCCTAATGCATGATTCCCATGCTAATTGAGTATAGATACCACAAGAGGATTCCAGGTTCCATGCACTTTATTGTTAGTGAAAGATTATAAGACTCCAATCATTTGTGCATTATTGTTCCTAACATATGATTCATGTGCTAATTGAGTATATATCAAAAAAATCATGCTAAACATTCATAGGCACATGATTCCCACGATAAATAACTAGAACCCACAAATAGGGATTACAAGTTTATACTGCACCTTAATTAGTTGAAGAAAGATGAGTTTAAAAAGCAGTAAATCAAAGACTTTTCAGATGGCCATGTATAAACGGCCTTGGAACAATGGAATCAACAGTGATGATTATTCACTGTCCTATCATCAATGGAATCAACAGTGATCAGTGACTCAGTATGGCCTCCTGGTCTCATGCAATTATAAAACTCAAGCAGATGTGTTCACTTCAACATTAAAAGATAAGAAGTTAAGTGCAAATATAGAAAAATATGAACCAAACAATACAGCTGCAAAGTACATAGTATCCAGTCAAAAAAAACATGTGCTTCAGTTCTATCATTGCAGAAAACAAGAGAAGTTAGGAATAATTTAAACTACAATATTGCTATACCATTATAAAAATCTCCACTTCTACACCTGGAGTATTACAATGATGTGCCTCAATATGGGACATATTTTACACCAGATAGAGAGAAAGAACGTTAAGAAGGTTGGAACAAAGGAAAAACAGCTGAGAAAACATGCACGGTCTTTAATATGTGTCAGACAAGAGATTTCAGCTCAGAACGCATGGTACTACTCCCAATGAATCAAAGCTGACTCTCGTTGAGGACATATATATATATATATATATATATCATAATTCTATGGCCAAATGAACTTTTGATTATTTAAATGAATACAGAATACTAAGATTTATCTTGTTTCACAATAATGGACTCTCAACTTAAAGATAGAGATACATGCAACATATATACATGACAAACCACTTCATATCATACAGCATCAAAGCACTGACCTTGACCCATTCTACAGATGCAACTAAAGGATCCTCGGAAACCTGTAAAGGCAGAATAACCAAACTTTAAAATGAATGAACAAAGTCAAATTATTGAACACTTCAATGTAAGAAACTCACTATGCCTGTCAATCGCAGCCGGACATGGCCTTGTAACACAACTTGTGGCGGATTGAACATTCTGGTTACGTTCTTCACCTTAAAATATGGAAAAAAAACTTTTTCAACAATCAGTGTTTTATTCAATTCAAACACATCATCTATAGGCTAATGATACAGAAGAGCAGAAAAACCACAAGCAAACCTTGCAGAGTGTACCATACTCATACAGCTGCTTGTATAAAGAAACCCCCCTCAGTTTATCCTCCTCTTTCGGCTCTGCTTCGCTTATCCATGAAGAAGGAACGCCTGAGCGAAATTGTGAAGAGTCCTTCAGAAGAAATGCACCTACAAAACGTTTATCGGCAGCCTTATCTTCTAAGATTTTGTCGATCAACTTTGAGTCCTATATCAAGATTAAACATTATAGTAAATTTTTACCAACTTACAATGTAAAAGAAAAAATATAGTGGAAATTTTATTGTTTTAAAAGATAGATTCACCTACCGTAATTGTGGGAGCTCTGTAGAGACCAGGGAAAGCAGGTTTTTCCGTCAATGGAACGATAAGAACCTGCAGTCAATCAGCAATTAAGCCATTAGGCATAGAAACTTCATTTTTCGAACAGAAAGGGTGCGTAAACTGAGAACTGATCAAATCAAACCATATCATTGGAATCTCTCCTATCAAAATATAATGTTGGATAATATTTGTTTTTATCAATTAAAAAGTTGACGAATACAGTGCCAATTTTCTAACGTCCTGCTAGGACATTACTCCACCAGAAGACATGCCATGTCATTATTTTCAGTATCACCTTCTCTTGGTCTCTTAGCCAGTAGAATGAGGAATTATTCCAGCAACGTGTTATCATTAAACACAATTTTAACATCACATCAGAAAAAGATTGCAAGTGATAAGACGCAGTATTTTGTTCCAGCATGCATTATGAATAAATATAACTGAAAGCAAAAAAAAACTGAACAAAAATAAGAGATATATGTATTAGATCAATTGTGAATTTTAAACAGTTTAATATACTCCTCCAGCTGAGGAATCACACATCACACTAAAAAAGTAGAACATGTTTCCTTGAGGGGGCTGGCTGGCAAACCAATACCAACATCATATTCATACACATTCAGAAAGCTCCATAAGGTAAACTGGTTTAGTTTTGATATATTCATCTGTGTGTCAACACTATACATGTTTCTACATAAGCTCCTCTCATAAATAGTTCTACATGTGCATGGATGTATGCATATATATATTATACATACAAGGTCTAGACACATATCTGAGATTTTCAAATTTGATGTGTATGTGTACGAATCATAGTACACGACCGAGTGAGAAGCAAGAAAATAATTCCATTACATACTCAAATATACCAAGATCCAAATGTTGCATTCCAAAGATAGATTGGCAAAGTTTATGCACTTGGCAAGTTGTTTCTCTGTTGAAATTTAACATGACAATGAGATTGATATTATATAGCACTGAGGAAAGTCAGATTCAAAATTATCTAAGTAAATCAAAAAAATAGTAAGTGAAAGTAGAACAGCCAGTTCATGATACAAGTTGTCCACACAAAGAGCTCTACGATAGAGATTGCTCATTGTTTTTATCTCCTATTTACATCAGAGCTACCAGAAACGTTTTGTTCACCTAAACAGATTTAAGTTTGCATGGTGAAGGATTAAGAAATCCCAAAGGTCTCACCTGCTTAATTTATGTAATTAACTAATACATATTTTCATTGGCCTCCATGTGTCATCACATTACCATTGTAATATTCAATTTTATGGTGTGGAATGATTGTTAAGTGTGTTATCACTTGACCACTTCACATAAAGTAGCCAAGTCTGAACACCCTAGGGCCTAGGGTTTCCACCTATATAAGAAGGCTAACTACCTTCTTATCAAGGGGGGGCTTGACTTATGTTGAGACTATGACAGTGTGGTATGGCTCTTGTTAGCTAAACACGTGCGATACTCATGCAACCCAAGGTAAGACTCACATCAACCCTTCATGGTATGGGACATTGAGGGGGTTGGATCTGTCTCACGTCGTTGCTAGGGGGCGGTCGAGTGGTTTGGCACCCCTCTTTCCTTTCTTTCGTCTATAATTCCTTATGTTTTGCTTACAATGAAGTGAAGAAAAAGAAGATAGTGATCAGAGAAAATATGAGGGAGAAAGGAAGTGTGCTACAATGAGCAATAGCCTATCACAAAAGCTTTCATCCATCAAGCAACAAGAAAGAGTTTGAATCTCTCTCCCTACAAATATATGAGAGGCTCATCTTACAGAGACAATTAAAATGTTATCATTTCAGTAGTGTAGATTGATATATTCAAGTAATAAAAGTATTTTGTTTCACTTCATTCTTGGCATCTATTCCACATAATCCCACGCTCTTTCCCCCAACCTTCTTCTTCACTTCTCTCTCCCGTTGAATAAAATCCTGGAAGTTCAACGCGACAACATCATCAACCAAACTAGCAACATCATCAACAACATCTTTATCCTCCTAGAGCGACCAGTAACATGACCTGTAAGACTATTGGATGTGTTGCAAGAGTCTTCGGTACTAAACATGGAAAGTTGGCATTCCTTACTCGAAGTAGTAAGATTTTTGATAAGGCCATCAAACTTGAGGACAGCACATGGATATATCTCTGCAGCTACCTTACAAATCCCGCACAACACATCTGATGTCAAAAATTCCCACCCTCCTCTCAACAACTAACCAATTCTCTAGGTTTTTTTATGTTCCCATTCCTCACTTTATATTGATTCTGCCAATTTCTCCAAGCACTGACACCTTTGCCATGTGTTGCCAAGTTCTTCTTAAATATTCCTATGATCAACAAGGAGCAAATGTCGTCGCCTCATTGGCATAAATTGATTACCACTCTTGTTTCCCAATATAAACTAAGATATTCCTAAATTAAGGCAAAGGAATTGTTCATAGATGGGTAGCACAAGTTAAGGTGGACCCACAGTGTAGATTAGAAAAGAAAAAAGATAATATAAACACCTACATACCATGATTGGGTGCTTCTAATCAAACTGAAGGATATACAGATCGACCTCACACACAGAGGAGTAATCCCATAGCAAACCCAGGCCTTTATGAGTCTTGTAATTGAACGGAATAAAATCTAGATTGTTTGGCAAGTAAGGATTGAGCTAATGTTGTGTTGGTAATTGAAATGAACAAATTAAAGATCCTTTAGAGAGTATCCATATAATGAAATGTGAGCTATATATTGCATGATTAATGGCATAAAGTGTATGAGTAGACTGATGCTTTACAATGGGTATACCTTAGGGAAATTTACGTAAATAGGCATGTCACAAAAAGTAAAAATGCATGCTTCTTATTTAAAACTGATGTACAGCAAATCCCTAATCTGATTTAATAAACCAGTTAAGGATTTCTTCTCATTTCCCATCATCCTTACTTCTTAGACTTTATCAAACCGAAAAAAATTCTTAGTTAAAATGTTATTCAATATATTTCTCATAGCAAACGCCATTCAAAGGGTAGATTTCCTACAAAGTTAGAAGCCATGACCTTTTGAAATATGAGAATTTATGTATAAAAGAAATGTTTGTAGAATTTAAGCATTTCTCAGATTTTGGCAAATTCTTCTACCTTCAGTTATACACAAACTGAAAAGTAATTTGAAAAATTCGGCAAGTATAAATTACACAAATTCGTGAGTTTTTTAAGTGTTTTTTCTGTTTCCTTTTCAGATACTCATGTCACTTACCTCTCGAACTTTCTCGTAGCGAACAAAAGTGGGAACAATGGCATCAGGGCGTTTCTCGGGTGCATTTGCTGCAGCAGATGAAGCTGCTCCGTCACTCTCCTTGCTATCCTTCACCTCTACAATCTCCTTCACTTCATTGAGCTCCTTACTTTCAGTACTCTCTTTCTCCTTTGCTTCTTTAAGATCCTTGGTCTCTTTAACCTCTTTGTTCTCCTTGACCTCCTTAACCTCTTTAGGCTTCATAAGGAAACGTTTCCAAAGTCCAGGTAATGTTGCCTTAGCCACAGATTGTTCATCCTGAGCCTTCTCTTTCTTCGCTTTGAGCTTACTCTCACTAATCTTACCTCCATCTGAGGAAACGTCATTGTGGAGTGACTTGTCAGCTACGTCGTCCAATTCTGGAAGTGGGTCCTTGTCATCTTTGCGATCTGAGGAGTAAAGACGAACAAGAAGAAGAGCATTCTGTTGTTGATGATGGTGGTGGTGGGCGATGGAGGACCACAGGCGAGAAAGGAAAGATCGATCATTTGATGCTGATGATGGTGATGATGGTGGTGCTCTGAGAGGAGATGGGAAAAGCAACAGAGGGTTCGGCGATGGGCGCCGCAGAGCTGCCACCAGCATGTCTCTATATCACTCTGTATGTATCTTTCTGTGTATTCAACTAAAACCCTGTTGTCCCTTGCTTACTTTACTACTCTTCTTTCTCTGCGTCTCTTCCTTCTCTTCTATATAACACACACACACAGTAGCACACAAATTCATGCATACATATATCATATATGTATGTATGATGTATGTATCTATGCATGTACTATGTACATACATATATTATGCATCTATGTATGTACATATCTATGTATGGTAGGTAGGTAGACTTCTGGAGATACCTCTGCTATCAAATCATAAAGACGCTTGGTGAGGGAATCGCGGTCACAAACACTTAGTTGAGGTTGGGTTTGATCTGCATCGTCCGATCTTTATCCTGAAAAGCGCGCCATCCAAAAAGCTACCAACCTCTCTCGCCAAGCCCCCAACTCTAACTGACTTTAATCACTTGGAGCCCTCCTCTCTGACTGCATGTGCCTGACTGTCTTAGGGTAGGCACCCAACCGACTTATAGGCAGGCATTCGACTCAAATCAAGCGCCCCGAGTAGTTGTAAATGTTCTTTCCCTCACTATATATGTACTTATATGGGATCCAATGCTTTACTCCATGCAAATGAGTACATCAATGGATCTCGGGAAGGTCGCATAATTTTGTGAATGATCATTTGGTTCAGAAGATATGGGGAATCCAACCCACCATAAGTGATCACACCTATAAGGTGCAATTGGCTTATGGATGAGTACAATACATCAACAAAGCAATTCATTCATGGGCAATTTACATTGATACGTATGTAGAACAATTAGTTTTCCATGTAATGAATCTTTATACCATTTATGTAATATTGGGTTTTCCCCGGTTCTTTAAATAAAACTCTTCTTTATCTATTGATTGAGTTCACCATTCAATATATTTTACACTAAACGATAATTGATTGTACCCATTTATATAATGTGTTAAATAACAATCTCCTTGAATGTTCCCTTGCCGTCAATATCCAATTGTCTTGTTCTACTACTTATTTGATTGTGTACTTGATACAGACATTCAAGTTTATAATATCAATAGTGTCACGAACAATTACTCGATGAAATCTTAAATGATTTTCGTGATTCTTTTCCAAGTGAACTACCATATGGATTACCTCCTATATGCAATATAGACCATCTTTTTATTGGGATTGCACCTATAAGTATACATTGTATCGATTAAGATGATCCGAAGAGGATGAGGTATCTAAGCAACTCAAGGAATATTCACGAATGGGTTATATATGTTATAGTAAATCTCCATGGGGTGCACATGTTCTTTTAGTAAAAAAGAAGAAGAAAGAGGGCACATGGCATGTGTATTAATTACTAACACTTGAATAAAGTGAAGATTAAGAATTCATATCCATTGCCCTGCATAGACGATTTGATTGATTGTCTCTAGGGAGCTTGATATTTTCAAAACTTGAGCTTTGTACAGGCTACCATCAAATTCGTATAAGTGAGGAGGATATTTCTATTAAAACAACATTTCATACATGTTATGGCCATTATGAGTTCTTTGTCATGCCTTTTGGTTTGACCAATGCGCAAGCCAAATTTGAAGAAGAAATGAATGACATTTTTCGAGAAAAACTTGGAAATTGTTTTGTCATTATTTTCTTGGATGATATTGTTGAGAGTCGAACTCAACTTCCCATAGATAGGTTTCACACTAGCTCATGGACATGTTGGGCTAGTTTTGTAAATAGTAGAAAGGGCACTTGCCCTAGCTTAGTTGGTATATAAACCAACGCATTGTAACTAGATTATTGTTGGATGTTTTATGTTTGATGTATTTTTGGTTACTGTTTGATGTATTTTTGGTTAATATACAGTTTTTCTATCTCTACCTTAAGAGCTCTCTCTCTCTCTCTCTCTCTCTCTCTCTCTCTCTCTATTGCCTCACACACACACACACACTCTCAATCTTCTTCCGCTGCATTGTAATCACTCTTGACTCCCATTCCGTTACATGGTATCAGAGCGTGTGGTTGCCTGATTAAGCCTATTCAACTGTGTTGTGCTGCACGTCGATCATCAACAGAACCGGCCCATCAATATAGAAGAAATCACCATGAATACTCGGACGGGAACTCAACGCTCCTTATGCGCACCGCTCGGCCACAACCGAGCTTAGAATGATGCACAGAAAAACGGGAAATCAAACACGACACAAAGGAGAGAAAAAAAAGGGACACAAAATGTTTACGTGGAAAACCCCAAACTAGGGGAAAAACCACGGCAGCCCACTGGCTGCAAACTGTCATTATGTAAGAATGTACAATAGTGAGTTCACTGAGGCAACGACCTCGTGCTCACAGATCTTCGCCACAGGCGGCGGTTACAACAGAGGCAACGACCTCTTTCTCTCTCTCTCTCTCTCTCTCTCTCTCTGTACACAGTTACGCGTTCTCACTTCTTCTTGCACCAACAAGTGAATGACAACAACAACACTAAAAGTTTGCCCTAAGTCCTATTTATACTAATATGACTTTTAGGCTATTTACAAATATAGCCTCGATGGGCTCTCAGAAACATATTTACGAATATGTCTCTTCGTCCGGTTCTCACCGGGTCTGTACCATCCGGTTCTTCGTAACCGGGTACTCCTCATCCGGTCTTCACCGGGTCTGTATCATCCGACTCTCCGTAACCGGGTACTCCTCATCCGGTCTTCACCGGGTCTGTATCATCCGGCTCTCTATAACCGGGTACTCCTCATCCGGTCTTCACCGGGTCTGTATCATCTGGCTCTCCGTAGCCGGGTCCACCTCATACGGTTTCGGCCGAGTTTGTTCATCAGCACTGTTCTTCTCCCTTCCCATCCGGAGGGACCTGTCTCCCAACAAACTCCCCCTTCACTCTGGCATGGGGTGTCTTACTAGCCCGATCTTCTTCCGGCATGCGTTCAGCTTGTCGGGTGTCAACACTTTGGTCAGCATATCTGACCCGTTCTCGGCCGTGTGGATCTTCGTCAGTGCGAACTCCTGGTCATCTATTCTTTCCCGGATCCAGTGATACCTCCGCTGGATATGCTTCGTCCGGGAATGGTAGGGCACATTCTTAGCAAGGTGGATGACACTTGGACTGTCGCAATAGAGTCGGTATTCCTCTTGCCGGATACCGAGCTCTCCGATGAAGTCCTTCATCCATAATATTTCCTTGCCGACTTCCACAGCCGCCATGTACTCCGCCTCCGTGGTTGACAATGCAACCGTCTTCTGCAACCTCGACTGCCATGAAATAGCTCCCCCTGCATATGTCATTACATACCCGGATGTAGACTGGCTGGTATCCACATCAGCCGACATGTCCGAATCGGTGAAACCGTCCAGTTGAGGTTTTCCGGAGCCGAATCGGAGACACATATTTGAAGTTCCCTTCAAATACCGGAGTATCCATTTGACCGCGTTCCAATGCTCCTTGCCGGGATTGCTCATAAACCGGCAGACCACTCCGACTGCGTATCTTATGTCCGGTCGGGTACAAACCATTGCGTACATCAAGCTCCTGACGGCAGAAGCATATGGAATCTTCATCATATCCGCCTTCTCTGCTTTCGTCTTCGGGCTTTGCTTACCGGATAGCTTGCAGTTTGCCGGAAGTGTCGATCCGACTGGTTTCGCTTCTGACATGTTGAACCGGTGAAGCACCTTTGTCACGTACTTCTCCTGTGACAGCCATAATTGCTTCTTTGACCGGTCCCGAATGATATGCATCCCCATCATCTGTCTTGCCGGACCCAAGTCTTTCATTGAGAAGGTCCGGTTGAGAGCCTTCTTCAGCATCCGTATTTTGACTTGGTCACGTCCGACGATCAACATGTCATCCACGTACAGAAGGAGTATCAGGAAGTCCCCTCCTTCAAACTTCTTCACAAACACGCAGTGATCGGCCTGCGTCTTGTGGTACCCTTGATCGGTCATGAAGGAGTCGAACTTTCGGTACCACTATCGGGGTGCCTGCTTCAGTTCGTACAGGCTCTTCTTCAACCGGCATACCAGGTGCTCCTTCCCTTTCTCCACAAATCCTTCCGGTTGCTGCATGTAGATCTCCTCTTTGAGGTCGCCGTGAAGGAATGTTGTCTTCACGTCCAGCTGCTCTACCTCAAGGTCCATGCTTGCCGCTATACTCAGCACCGTCCGGATGGAGGTCATCTTTACTACCGGGGCAAATATCTCGTCGAAGTCCACGCCCTTCTTCTGCTGGAACCCCTTCACCACGATCCTGGCTTTGTATCTCGGGGGGTTGCCGACATCTCCCGGTTTCAACTTGTACACCCACTTGTTTCAGAGTGCCCGCTTTCCTTTCGGCAACTCCACCAATTCGTACATATGGTTCTCATGCAGGGAATCCATCTCGTCCTGCATGGCACTTAACCATTTTTGGCTGTGGGTGTCATCCTTCGCTTCTTTGAAGCTTTTCGGCTCCCCCTCATCAGTCAGCAGAACATGCTCTGCATCCGGAAATCTCCGGGGGGGCCTTCTCTCTCTGAGAGGATATCTCCGTCTTTGGGCTTCGGTAGCTGGCTCCTCCATTTGCTCTTCATCCAAATCCGATTCGGGGTCTAGGCCGGTTCCGGTCTCAACTTCCTCTACTTCTTCTTCTGCCGGTTCGGTATCCTCACCGTATCCGACTGGTTCTTCGAGTGCTAACTGGTCTCTCGCCGGTTGGGTCTGCTCATCGTAGAGTCGATCCTTACCGGTCGACTCGGAGTTCATTATCTTCTTCTCCGACTCCCAGTCGGCGAGCGTCTTGTCCTCCATGAAGAAAATATCTCGACTCCGGAATACCTTCTTGTCGACCGAGTCCCACACTCGGTAGCCGAACTCATCGTCACCGTAACCGAGGAATATGCATGGCCGGGTCTTTGGATCTAACTTTCCTCTCCGGTCCTTTGCTACATGCACGTACGTGAGACACCCGAACACCTTTAGATGCCGGTAGGATACTTCCTTACTGGTCCATACTCTCTGTGGCGTGTCTCCGTCCAAGGGTACTGAGGGTGATCTATTTATCACATATGTCGCCGTCGACAGTGCCTCAACCCAAAACTTCTTGGGTAGTGTTGCATGCGCTAGCATACTCCGGACCCTCTCCATTATGGTCCGGTTCATCCTCCCAGCCAGTCCGTTTAGTTTCGGCGTCTTCGGCACGGTAAATTCGAGCCGGATTCCCTTCGAGCGGCAGTACTCCTCGAACTGCCCCCGGTACTCTCCTCCGTTATCTGCTTGAACCGCCTTCAGCTTCCGGCCGGTTTCTCTTTCCACTCTCGCGTGGAGCTCTTTGAAGACGTATAACACATGATCCTTCGTCTTCAACGATGTGGCCCACAACTTCTGGCTGTGGTCATCTATGAACGTCACGAAGTACTGCGCTCCGGCATGTGACTTCGTGTCTACTTGACACACATCCATATGCACCAACTCCAGTGGTGCATTACGTCTCATCGGTGGCCTTGGTCGGAAGGAGGTCCGGTTCTGCTTACCGGCCAGACAATCAGTGAACTTCTCTAAGTGCACGTTCTTCACTGGAATGAGGTTGTCGTCTGCAAGCCTCTTCATCCCCTTCTCGCTCATATGACACAGCCTCTTGTGCCACAACTCACCGGCAGTGTCGGATGCCACGTTTACTTCTTCCGGACATATAACCGGGCATTCATCAGGTACAATGTGTTGACCTTCCGAGCCCGAGCCACAATCAAGTTCCCTTTGCTGAACTTCATGACACCGTTCCGGATGCTACCCATGTAGCCTTCATCATCTAGCCGACTGGCTGATATCAGGTTCAGACGAACCTCCGGAACGTGTCGGACATCCTTTAGCAGCAACTTGCATCCGGTTGGTGTTGACAGCCACACGTCTCCTATGCCGACAATTCGGCATGTACCTTCGTTCCCCATCCGGACACAGCCGTGATCACCGGCTGAGTAGGATGAGAAGCATTTCTGGTCCGGGGTAAGGTGGAACGATGCTCCAGAGTCTACCACCCAGGTCATCTCGTCGCCGGCAAGGTTTATCTCACACTCCTCGGTGATGAGCATCAACTCTTCTTCACTTGCCGCGATTGCCGTCGTTCCTTTCCGGTCCGGCCCCCTCCGGTCTTTACCGTTCCGGTCCGGGGTTTGCTTCGAATCAATATCATTGGTCTCCTTATCTTTTCGGAAATGCCGACAGTTCTTTTGGAAGTGTCCCGGCTTGCCGCAATAGAAGCAAGTGGGCCTCCCCCTTGACTTTGACCGTGTCCCCGACTTCTCCCGGTTCTGGGGACTACGGTTTCTATGTCTTCCGCGTTCCGATTCGGTAAGGAGCGCTTTGGAGTCAGAGCTCGTATCTTTATCTTTTCGACGCGCCTCCTCATCTAGCAAGCTCGACTTTACTCTTGCTAGGGATAACCGCTTTCCTTCCGGCCCGGCGTTGCCCAAAGTGACAACCAACGTCTCCCAGCTATCCGGGAGGGAACCGAGCAGGAGTAGTGCTAGTACCTCGTCGGCAAGAGGTACTTCCAATGACGTTGCCTGGTGTATCAGCCCCTGGAAGGCATTCATGTGCTCCGCCATGCTGGAGCCATCTTGGTACCGGAGTCTTACTAGCTTTTATTTTGTTTTGAAACATAATGTCGATCTTCTCCCAGAGCTCATGAGCCTTGCTCTCTTCATTGAAGTTGTTGTACAGGCTCATGTCGATGAAGCACCGTATGTACACCGTTGTCTTCATGTGCATCACCTCCCATATCGCGGTGTCGATTTTGTCCGGTCTCTTGTCCCCAAACTGAACCGGCAGGCAGAGGTCTTTAACCATGAGCATGTCCCTCATCTTCGACTTCCACACTGAATAGTTGGAGCCGGTGAGCTTGAACATGCCGCCAAACGATTCGTCCATTTTCTGTGTCGTTTTGCTCTGATACCACTTGACGGGAACTCAACGCTCCTTATGCGCACCGCTCGGCCACAACTGAGCTTAGAATGATGCACAAAAAAACGGGAAATCAAACACGACACAAAGGAGAGAAAAAAAAAGGGACACAGAATGTTTACGTGGAAAACCCCAAACTAGGGGAAAAACCACGGCAGCCCACTGGCTGCAAACTGTCACTATGTAAGAATGTACAATAGTGAGTTCACTGAGGCAATGACCTCGTGCTCACAGATCTTCGCCACAGGCGGCGGTTACAACAGAGGCAACGACCTCTTTCTCTCTCTCTCTCTCTCTCTCTCTCTGTGTGTACACAGTTACGCGTTCTCACTTCTTCTTGCACCAACAAGTGAATGACAACAACAACACTAAAAGTTTGCCCTAAGTCATATTTATACTAATATGACTTTTAGGCTATTTACAAATATAGCCTCGATGAGCTCTCAGAAACATATTTACGAATATGTCTCTTCGTCCGGTTCTCACCGGGTCTGTACCATCCGGTTCTCCGTAACCGGGTACTCCTCATCCGGTCTTCACCGGGTCTGTATCATCTGGATCTCCGTAACCGGGTAATCCTCATCTGGTCTTCACCGGGTCTGTATCATTCGGCTCTCTGTAACCGGGTACTCCTTATCCGGTCTTCACCGGGTCAGTATCATCCGGCTCTCCGTAGCCGGGTACTCCTCATCCGGTCTTCATCGGGTCTGTATCATCCGGCTCTCCGTAGCCGGGTCCACCTTATACGGTTTCGGCCGAGTTTGTTCATCGGCACTGTTCTTCTCCCTTCCCATCCGGAGGGACCTGTCTCCCAACATACTCAAATGGGAAGCGTTATTCCTACCAAGAAGCTCGATAGAACGAACTTTGCATCTTGGGAATACAAGATGCATCAATACCTTGTCGGACAAGGCTACTAGAGCTCACGAATCACAACCCAACCCAACACACGCCGACTATCCCGCTTGGGAGCAGGCTGCAAGCCATGTGTTGTATTGCCTTGCATCATGCGTTCATGATCATATGCTTGGCTACATTCGAGAGGCAAAAATGCCGAAGCAGGCGTGGGAAAACCTCAAGAAGATTTTCGCAGTCAATACGGCTGCACGAAAGCTCCAACTTCGACAAGAGCTGAACAATCTTCAACAAAGGGACATGTCAATCGGCAACTACACCTTAAAGGTCAAGGATTTGTGTAATGCCCTTGGATCGATCAATGTTAGCATTGACGACGAAGAAATGGTGCAGATATTCCTCGATGGCGTGGCACCGTGATTTGGTTCAATAAGATCGGCCGTTCTCGCGAGAGAGAATCCTCCCTCCTTTTTTTTATCTCCAATCATTGTTGCTAGTTGAAGAGAATCACGTGCGTCAAAGGAACAACGCACATGACGGACAAATGCTATTTTCAAACTTCAATGGAGGAAGAGGACAAAGCCGTGGAAGGAGAGGTCGACTCGGCCAAGGTCGTCACAACCAAGAGCGTAACTCCCACCAATGGCAAGCGGACAGAAACGGCCCCAGAGAGTTCGACGGAAGGGGGAGTCATCACGCCGAACCAAGCAACCGTAGGAACCCAGTTGAGTGCGGGTATTGCGGAAAACCCGGCCACTACGAAGAGGAGTGTCGGAAGAAGAAGCGTGAGCAAGGCTGACAACTAACAAATTATGCCACGAACTCCGACTACGGTGACCGCGGCAGAATGTTCATAATGAAGCATGAAGTGCACTCAATGTCCGCACTTGCGTCAACTACCGATTCCACTCCGAACAACATATGGTTTGTCGATTCGAGAGCATCCAATCACATGATGTCCCATGAAGATTGGTTTCGGGAACTACGGAAGCCCGAACATCCTGGATATGTTGAAACAGGAGATGACACGACTCACCCAATACAGCATATCGGGAACGTCCCATTCGGAAATGACGACAAACAAACCTACCTCAAGAACATGCTGCATGTCCCCACTATTACGAAAAACCTGGTCTCGGTTGGCCAGATTGTCGAACAAGGAATGCAAGTACGCGTCAATAACGATGGGTGCTTCATCGAAAAAGGAGATAAAGTCATAGCTCACGGCCGTCGTGAAGGCCGTATGTTCATCCTCGAATTGAGCGAGGTAAAGTCGGCCATGTTTGCAAAGGGCTAGAAAGTCGAAACCGACTTGAAACTGTGGCACAAGAGAATCGGCCACACCAATCTCCAAAAGCTCCAGAACATGCAATTGAAAGGAGTCATAATCGGACTCCCGAACTTTACGGCGAAGGAGATTACAGGCGTATGCGAAGCGTGTCAGTTTGGAAAGCAATGTCGTCACCCATTCCCTAAAGAGCGGAATGTGAGCAAAGAAATCCTGGATGTCATACATTCAGATGTGTGGGGACCAGCCTAGACAACAACATTCGGCGGATGCTGATACTATGTCACGTTCATCAATGACTTCTCCAGGAACACCTGGATCTATCTGATGAAGCAGAAGTGTGAAGTGTTCAGGCACTTCCAGACATTCAAAGCCGAAGTCGAAAAAACTACAGGTTGGTGTCATGGCAAGACTCGAACCCATGACTTTATGCTACATGGGTCGAGCTCTTACCATTAGATTAGGAATTGTATTTTGTAGGATATTATTTTCATTTATACTTTATCATAGAAAATTGATGTATATTCCAGATCTCTCTGGAACATTCTAGAAGCTTCAAGATTATTCCTAAAAACACTATAAAAGGAGGCACAAGGCATTGTTTTGAACCAAATTGGTTCAACGCCAGTCTTAAGCCTCTTAGCTGCTTGTACTTATCTTTTCACATAATATATATCTGCTGTCATCATCTCTCTCATTCTCGCTATCTCTCTCTTTCTCCTCTTCTCACTTCCTCTCTTGGGAATCTTACGCAGTCCCGTCCTCTTAGTACTAATAGTACTGCTGTTCTTAGTACTAATTCCATCTCTGTTTTAGTACTATTCCTGACAGTTTGAACCAATTTTTCCTCTAGCCTACTTGTCACTCTCCCTCATCCTCCTACCCTTTTCCCTATACTATGGCTACTGTTAGCGCCCAAGAATACCAATCCGTTTTCTCTGAGCTACAGTGCCTAAAAGAAAAGTTTGTTGCCCTGGAACAAGAAAACCAACGGCTGATAGGGGATCTGCAACAAATCGCTCTAGAAAAACAACAAACGCAACAACAACATGGGGAGTTAGCGTTACGGGTACAACAACTCGAAGCAGCGTTGCAACAACAAGGATCCAGTCCCCAAGGATTTCATAAAGAGCCCAAGATTGGACTTCCTGTGAAATTTGATGGAACGCGTTCGCAATTCCGGGGATTCCTTAATCAGGTACGCTTAGTCATCCAGATGCATCCTTCCCGATATCCCACTGATGCATCTCGAGTCGGCCTAATAGGCACGCTACTTAGCGGCTCAGCCTTGGCATGGTTTGCTCCGCTTCTAGAAAAACAATCACCCTTACTTAATAACTTTGAAGATTTTATTGGTGAGTTTAAAGCCTGCTTTGGAGACACCGACAGCATCAGGACGACGATCAACAAGATCCGGCGATTGCGTCAAGGCGATCGTCCAGCCTCTGCCTACGCGGCGGATTTCCGCCTACTTGCTTCAGATATACCCTGGGATGATCAAGCACTAATGGAGCAGTTTCGCTATGGCTTGCGAAACGATGTCAAAGATCTACTTCTAACTTTCCCCGAAGAACCAAAGTCTCTTACGGAGGCAATCAGTCGAGCAGTTCGATGTGACAACCGCCTTTTTGAACGGCGTTCAGAACGTCAATTACATATACCACGCTCTAGGCCAGAGCCCACTTACGCCGCAGTCGCGGCTAAACCGTTTGCACGAGACACACCTCAAGCAAATACTTCGACACCGATGGAGATCGATACCATGCGTCGACGCGGCCCGTTATTGGAAGAAGAAAAGCAACGACGACGTGCCAATCGATTATGTCTTTATTGCGGTGGACCAGGACATATCGCCATCAATTGTCCCCATAGGCCAAGAAGACAGGTAAATCAAATCGTCGCCTGTACTAAACCCGAGTCAATTCTTCCCTTTGGAGTGTCTGATAGTATTAATAGTACTAATAGAGTGTCAGATAGTATTCATAGTACTAATAGCCCAAGTATCTCAAATAAATTTGAAATCCTTAGTCAATTAGATGAAGAGTTAAACGATTGAGTCCAGCCAAAATAGGAGCCATTTGGTTGGACAGCAGCCCTAGATCTGTACAGCCCATTAGTGGTTCCATTCCTTCCAAGCAAGTTAGCAATGTGTTCCTAGCCCAAGTCATTGTTAGTACTAAAAGTACTCCCCCAGTACCCGTCCTAGCACTTTTAGATTCCGGAGCTAATTCCTGTTTCATGGATCGAAATTTTGCCCAAGCTTCTCAGATATCCTTAAGAAAACTTCCTTGTCCCGCATCTGTAGTGGTCATTGATGGTCGTCCCATTGCTTCCGGGAATATTGTAGAAGAATCAGAACCCATTCAAGTTGTCCTAGGTAGTTTTGTGTGTATAATATCATTTAATATAATTAGTAGTCCAGAGCATCCCATTGTCCTAGGATTACCTTGGCTTGAATTACATAATCCAGCCATAGATTGGAGAACAAGAGAAGTCTGATATCGACCACCCCAAGAATCAACTCACCGAGTTTCGACCATTTCACTCCATCAACTACGCGAAGAAGGACCCAAGGAGGCAATGTTCCTATTTGCCATATCAGTACATCCTTCTAGCACTATTAAGAAGGACTCCTCAATACAACTTCCGGCAAAATATCATCCTTATGCCGATGTATTTGACAAGGTAAAAGCCGGTACCCTTCCTCATCACCGTCCCTATGACTGTCCCATCGATTTACAACCAGGAACCGAGCCACCATGGGGACCAATTTACAACTTGTCACCCACCGAGTTAGAAGTCCTTCGAGCCTACATAGAGGAGAACTTGGCAAGCGGGTTCATCCATCATTCGAAATCTCCGGCCGGTGCACCCATCTTCTTTGTCAAGAAGAAAGATGGCTCACTTCGTCTTGTCGTTGATTACCGCGGATTGAATAAAGTCACCATCCGGAATAGGTATGCACTTCCTCTTATATCAAGTCTTTTAGAGCGAGTTAATGGTGCCAAGTTTTTTACTAAAATCGACCTACGAGGAGCGTATAATCTCGTGCGGATCCGATCGGGAGATGAGTGGAAGACCGCTTTTCGCACGCGGTATGGGCATTTTGAGTATACTGTTATGCCGTTTGGCCTAACCAATGCACCCGCAGTCTTCCAACACATGGCAAATGATATATTCAGAGACCTCTTGGATATCTGTTTGATCATTTATCTGGATGATCTGTTGATTTATTCGAAGCCCAGGAAGAGCACGATTCTCATGTACTATTAGTACTAAAGCGACTCCGCGAGAATGGTCTTTATGCCAAGCTAGAGAAATGTAGCTTTGACTGCAAGCAAGTGGAATTTCTAGGCTACGTCATCTCCTCAAAGGGCATCGCCATGGATCCAGCTAAAATCCAAACTGTACTAGAGTGGCAAATTCCACGGTCGGTACGAGATGTACAATGTTTTCTAGGCTTTGCTAACTTCTACCGTAAGTTTATACAGGATTACTCGAAGATTATTTTACCTCTCACACAACTTACGAAGAAGGGCCAAGCATTTCTTTGGTCCATCGAAGCAGATATGGCTTTTCGGCATCTTAAGAGAGCCTTTACATCAGCACCGATTCTAGCTCATGTGGATACAAGCAAACCATTCATCATGGAGGCCGACGCATCAGATTTCGCCCTCGGTAGCATCCTTTCTCAACAAGGCGATAAAGAAGAGTTGCATCCGGTGGCTTTCCATTCGCGCAAATTCAATGTCGCAGAAATCAACTACGAAATACATGACAAGGAGTTATTAGCCATCGTGGATTCATTTGTACAATGGCGGCATTTCTTAGAGGGCTCTCCACATCAGGTCATTGTCTTTAGCGATCATAAAAATCTTGCTTATTTTCAGAACGCTCGCGTACTAAATCGACGGCAAGCTCGGTGGGCGCAATTCCTCACGCGTTTCAACTTCGAAATCACATATCGACCGGGGAAGCAGCAAGGAAAAGCAGATGCACTATCACGGCGTTCATATCTTGCACCTCGTCCTGGTGACGCAACATTTGATAATCAAAAGCAAGTAATCTTGGGACCAACACGATTGCACACGACGCGGATTTTTCACACCCCGATGGATTCACGGATTACCGATGACATACGTGCAACCTTGAAGACGGATAGTTTTGCTCAAGACATCCTGGCGCACATTGATACTTCTCGGGCATCCTGTTCTCAGTCTCAACAACCAGGTATTGACTACCGACAATTCGAATATCATGATGGTTTGTTATTCTTTAAAAAGCGCGTATATGTCCCCGATTGCTCTGGTCGCCTTCAAATCGTCCAACATTGTCATGACACCCATACGGCGGGACATTTCGGTAGTACCAAGACGTTGGAGTTAGTGCAGCGATCTTTTTGGTGGCCCCACATGTGCTGTTTTGTCGACGACTATGTTCGGACCTGTGATGCTTGCTGCCGAGCAAAGATGCCACGACACCATCCATATGGCTTGTTGGAACCTTTACCAATTCCAAGTAAGCCATGGCAGTCTATTTGTCTTGATTTTATTACAAATCTGCCGGTCTCGAAGGGGTTCGATGCTATCCTAACCGTCGTCGATCGATATACGAAGATGGCACATTTTGTGCCATGTACTAAAGCCATCACTAGCGAGGAAACCGCCGCTCTTGTTATGCGTGAGGTATTTCGGCATCATGGCCTACCAGACAGTATTATCAGTGACCGAGGCCCGCAATTTGTCTCCAAATTTTGGCAGCATCTCTTCAGGATGCTCAAGGTCTCCTGCAACCTCTCCTCCGGCTACCATCCTCAAACTGACGGACAGGCGGAACGAACAAATCAAACGTTGGAGCAATATCTCCGGTGTTTCCTGAGTTATCAACAGGACGATTGGGCCGAGATTCTCCACTTTGCGGAGTTTGCGTATAATAATGCTATTCACTCCTCGACTCGGGTCTCCCCATTTCTCGCTTATACCGGTTTCCATCCTCGCTGGTCGGTGATCGACACTCCGGAGCTACCTACCAACCCTCGTGCCGAGGACCATTTGGAGAGGCTACGCAAGATCCAGATGGATCTCTCTACTCACCTTCGTCATGCTCAACACACACAGAAGACTTATGCGGATCGTCATCGGATTCCCTCCTCTTTTGCCATCGGAGATCGAGTATGGCTCTTACGTCGTCACATCAAGACTACTCGACCGTGCGACAAGTTGGATTATCGACGACTCGGTCCTTTCCGTATTACGGGGAAGATTAATGATGTCACCTTCCGCCTGGATCTCCCTCCGCAGCTTCAGATACATCCGGTTTTCCATTGTTCTCTTCTTGAACCTTATAAAGCAAACACCATTCCCGATCGTGTGACACCATCGCCGCCCCCGCTGGAGTTGGACGACGGCCCGGAGTATGAAGTTGCTGCCATCCTCGATTCCAAACTTGTTCGCAACAAACTTTATTACTTGGTCGATTGGCTCGGTTATAGTCCGAGCGAATGTACTTGGGAACCCGTCGAGAATGTTGCCAATGCACAAGATCTTCTTGCTGATTTCCACCGAAAGTATCCGGACAAACCCGGTCTGCAGTTAGCGCCGACTCGTTCCACTCGTCGTCTTTAAGGGGGAGATAGTGTCATGGCAAGACTCGAACCCATGACTTTATGCTACATGGGTCGAGCTCTTACCATTAGATTAGGAATTGTATTTTGTAGGATATTATTTTCATTTATACTTTATCATAGAAAATTGATGTATATTCCAGATCTCTCTGGAACATTCTAGAAGCTTCAAGATTATTCCTAAAAACACTATAAAAGGAGGCACAAGGCATTGTTTTGAACCAAATTGGTTCAACGCCAGTCTTAAGCCTCTTAGCCGCTTGTACTTATCTTTTCACATAATATATAGCTGCTGTCATCATCTCTCTCATTCTCGCTATCTCTCTCTTTCTCCTCTTCTCACTTCCTCTCTCGGGAATCTTACGCAGTCCCGTCCTCTTAGTACTAATAGTACTGCTGTTCTTAGTACTAATTCCATCTCTGTTTTAGTACTATTCCTGACAGTTGGCATGTACGCTGTCTTCGATCAGATGGAGGCAAAGAATATTTTTCGGATGAATTTTCGGCATATCTCCGAAAAGAAGGAATCCGACGAGAGTTCTCGTGTCGACACACGCCTCAGCAAAACGACGTAGCAGAGCGTAAAAATCGCCATGTAGTAGAAGTCACACAAGCCATGATGAACGAGAAGAACCTGCTGAAATCATATTGGGTAGAAGCTGCAAATACGGCCATATATCTCATGAACAGGTGCACAACCTCGAGAGTACACGATATAACTCCGCATGAAAATTCATTGGAAAGAAACCAAACTTGTCACATGTCTGCATTTTCGGTTCTATCGCCTACGTACATATTCCCAACGATACGCGGCAAAAGCTTGACCCAAAGTTGGAGAAATGTATCCTTGTAGGATACTCACTCGAACAGAAGGGGTACAAATGCTACAACCCATCTACTTGTAAGGTTCGAACAAGTCGAGATGTTGTCGTGCCTTTCGGCGCCAGATCATTTGCGTGAGTCGGGTGGGAACCACTGAGGTTTTGGACTAGGAGAAAAGAAAATTCTAAGGCAATGAAGAATTTGAAATATGTTGTAAGAAAGAAAGAATATGGTAACAATGTATGTTTTTTTTGCAAACATTGCACGACAAATAGTTCTACGCAAAGTTCTCGAAATGTGAGTTCTTCAAGAAATCAATTGCATATCTCTAACATCTCATAACCGAATGAGGAGTCGAAATTGATCCTTCTCACATGGAGAAAGTCAAACCTTGGTCCACTCTTCAGAATATTCGAGAAGTTCAATCATTCCTTGGTTTTGTTGGGTTTTGCGAAAATCTCTTCGTAAGTACTCCCAATTGACGATGTCGTTTACTAATCTTCTTAAAGGTCAAATGCGTAAGTCTACAAAATTGATTGTATGGAATGCTACATTAGATCTTGCCTTTAAAGAACTCAAGGACCCGATGTGTAAGGTTGCTTTACTTCTTTTACATGATCCTTCGAAACCATTTTAGGTTGAAACCGATGCAAGTGATTATGTTGTAGGTGTTGTTTTATAACAAGATGTTAAAATCAATAGCATTTGGGAGTAAGAAATTTGATCCTACTCAATGTTAGTATATTGTTCAAGAAAATGACTTATTCGTAGTTATTGTAAAAGATTATGTGCGGAAGCAATAGAAAACCAAATACAAAGATTAAATTCAAAATATACTAACTCTATCTTTACATCGTGCTTAGTGAGCACCTTTTATACAAGCCCTGACAATGGGCTGACACAAGTACTGGCAGTACTTGACTGCTCATAAATGAGCCTCGACACTTACTCCCAAAACTATTCCTTACGAGGAATATCTCTCTAACGGCCTTTCGGTTTACACACCGATACGGCCTCTTGTTATGCACCGGTTTGTGTATCCATTTTACGCACCGGTCCGGCCTAACTTATCGGTCCCAACCGATCCGGTTCTCAGTTTGCACAGCCAATCCAGCCAATGTTGAGCTTGTATCTCAACACTCCCCCTCAAGCTCAACTTGAGGTTCCATCTGCTCTTCCGGATCTACGTTTCGATTACTCCTGGCTCCACGCCTTGGTCGCACTCCTTGACCTGTTCGATTCCGCGCGCCTCGACCCTTTCGGTCAGCTTGTCTGCTCACACGGCCCTTCTCAGCTTCCTTGCTGTTGCGGTGTTAGGGCCTCTTCTGTTGCCTTCTCTTCCACTTGGCCCTTGGTTGATTCAACATATCCGAATCAAACATCCGAACCGACTCAACTTTCTCCGATTGGTTTTTCGCTCTCGTTTGAGTTGGCTGCCTCCAACTCGCCTTTGGTCTTCTGGCCCTTGATGGCTTCGTTTCGCCCACACTTGGTTGGCTTCGGCTCTTCCTTTCGACTGCTCCCCTTATGTCCGCTTCTGGAATCTTCTGCGGGTCCGCCCTCGACTTCTTCAGCCAATCCGAAATCGAATTCGTCATCCGACTCGGCGTCGCGGTCTTCTCTCCCTCTTCTGTGGTAATTCGGGACATCTCTTCCCCTCAAGTTCGGCACGTCGAGGTGACGCAACCCAAGCGCACCTGAGAATTGCCGCAACTTGTCCAGACCAAGAGGCTTGGTGAAGATGTCAGCGATCTGCCGATCCATCGGAACATACTGAAGTTCGACTTTACCGGAGAGAACACGCTCACGGATGAAATGGTAGTGCACCTCAATGTGCTTAGTCCGGGCGTGAAAAACGGGGTTCTTGGCGAGCTGGATGTATTAGAGATCTAGGTACTAAAGTAAGCTTAAGATAAGGAAAAACTAATAATAGATAGAAAGGAGAAAGAGAAAGAAGGGTGCCGATCCACCTGACCACTCCCGAGCGAAGGGATCGAGAAGGACTCGAGCCTTGATCGGCGTCCCATACCACCGCCGTGGCATCGAGTCGTACCTGGTGCTTGCGCGCTCGCTACAAGAGTTGACCCACCACAAGAGCAGAGTCTCGATGTAGTCAAAAGATGATCAAATGAGGGTAGCTAGGCCTCTTATTTATAGCGATATCCAAGGCGCCCAGGCAAGTTCACACTTGACCTAATGGGTTGTCTCAATCCCGAGGATTAAATGTAATCCTCCCCTTCTTTACACTCTCGTTTAACCCTCACACTTATCCACGTGTATAGAATACTATGGTAAATTCTCACCACGGGATATTAAATGGTCATGCCCGTAACAGGATGTTGATGAGGTTGTTTCAGTAGATAGTCGTTGGATCGGACACCTCCACCTGCAGATCCTTAAGTAGCCGCTTCAACCATATGGCTTCGCATGTCGTCACAACCGCTCCTCTATACTCGGCCTCGGTGCTCGACAACGCAACTGTTAGCTGCTTCTTGTTACTCCACGCGATCGCGGCACTCCCGAGAGAGAACACGAAACCGGACGTGGATCGACGATCGACGACGTTGCCGGCCCAGTCGTCATCGGTGTAGCTGACCAACGGGGGGCTGTATCAGACCGATATAGTAGCCCCCGGTCCTTAGTGCCACTGATGTACCGGAGTATGCATTGTGCGCACTGAAGGTGTTCCTCGGTCGGTCGCGCCATGAACTGACTAATCACCCTGACCGGGTAGCTGAGATCTGGTCGGGTGATGGTCAAGTATATAAGGCTGCCGACTATTTGTTGGAACCTCGTCGGGTCGCATACCTTTCCGGACTCGGGGCGAAGCTTGACGGTTCTATCCAGAGGAGTCGAGACGGACTTACAGTCTGCCATCCCGAATTTGAAGAGCGTATTTAGCGCGTAATGACGTTGGCTTATCAGTATGCCTTCGGGGGTGCGGATCACTTCGATCCCAAGGAAGTAATGAAGGTCCCCCAGATCCTTCATGTCGAATGATGCGCGAGCTGGAGCTTCACGCGGTCAATCTCACCTAGGTCGGCGCCGGTGATGACCAAGTCATCAACATAAAGTAAAATACTAACCGGCCTGAGTTGACCTTTCCGGATGAACAGTGAGGAGTCCGATTTTGACGTCGCAAAGCCCATCCGACACAGTTGATGCATGATCTTCGCATTCCAGGCACACGAGGCTTGCTTTAGTCCGTAAAGGGACTTCTTCAATTGGCACACTACCGAAGTGTTCGTTCCGGAGTGAAATCCGGGGGGCTGTACCATGTACACCTATTCCTCAAGCTCACCTTGCAGGAACGCATTCTTTACATCCATCTGATGTAAGTGCCACCCCTTTGCCACAGCTACCGCGAACAAAACACGGATGGTCATCATCTTCGTGACCGGCGCAAACGTCTCATCGTAGTCGATGCCGTGTTTCTGTGCATAGCCTTTCGCTACTAACCGGGCCTTGTATCGGTTGACCGAGCCGTCGGTCTTGTACTTGACCTTGTACACCCACCTACATCCGATCGGCTTCACACCTTTCGGTGCATCAACCAAGTCCCAGGTTGCATTTTCCGCCAATGCGCGCATCTCTTCCTCCATCGCGGCATGCCAATTCGCGTCTTTCACCACTTCTATGTAGCTCTCCGGCTCACGCACTTCCGCCACTCGCGTCATGTACGCGTAATGGTGCGCCATGTACTCATTATAACTGAACCGCACAACAAGGTTCTTCTGGCGGGTTGATCGGAATAATTGCTCATTAGCCGATGTTGAGGCTTTCTTGGCTGACACGGACTTCGGTCTCGAAGACCCGTCGTCACTTCCCTCGGAGTCGGACTCGCGTCGATTCGACTCGTTCCTATCCGTGCTGTAATCCGACACCTTCTTCTTCCCTTTTTCTTTGCGCGTAAGACGTCTCCTCGGCTTCCTGCGTGGCGAATGCACGACCGAGTCTCCACTACTCGCCGGCTCTTCATCGGACTGGTTGAACCGACTCGGTCGTCCATTCGGTTCGCTTAAGCGAACCGAAGTCGGACTCTCTTTGTGGGTCCCGATTTCATGCTCATCCGGAGGCACCTTGGCCTCACTGACCTCATCATCAGAACTCGGATTGGAGGTGAGGTCCAGAGTCGGAGGCAAGTACCAGGACGCTGTCGAGATATTACGCAAGTGCGTGTGGAATCGAGGCGGGACCGCGGGGGTCTCGAACCAAAGAGCAAGCGAGGGAGGAGAAAGAGAGAGAACCGGCTACGCAGGACCGGGGATACACAGGGACACGGCCCTTCAGCACGGAGAACGCGAACAGACACCGACACAGACAGATGCGAATGACTAAATATGTATATTAACAAAATGGCTAACACGACTACAACCCTCGATGGGGCACAGGTTGGTTACAACCGAACAGGCCGGCGAACAGATGCCGATGCCTGTTCGCTTCGACGCACAAAAAGGGGGGGGGGGTAGCAGGTCGGAGGTGCTGCCGGAAGCACTCGGGCGTTCCTCGAAACAGCGCGAGCCTCCTCGGAACCCTGCACAGAAAGCTATGGAGCTCAAGAAGGAAGGAAATAGAGGGAGGAGCGTCCAGAAACGGTCCGACAACACTTCGTCCTCTCTGCCCAGATGCCTGCAACAGCTCTTTCCTGCTCCTTATATAGGCCGACGAGCAGGCCGTCATGTCAGCTTTATTCCCTGTCCCTTTCGAACAGGGATCCGCTCCGTTCTTCGCGCATCCGCGTAGTTACGCCGCCGACTCGTACAGTTCCTTAGCTCGCGCGCGCGACCGAAAAGACTGTTCGCGCGGTCTTTGTCTCCACTTGTGTTAGGGCCCGTTCCCGCCGATTATCCTCCTAATTCGCTTCTATGTACAACTTGGAGCGTGCGCGCGTGAAGAACCGGTTCCCACGCCTTGGTGCGCCGATTCCGCTTATGGACGGTTTTCTTCACGACATCCGCCCCCACCTAACCGCGCATCCTCCGGTATGCGCCAAGAGAGTTGGGACGGAGAAAACCGGCCCGTCTTCATTCCTCGCCCGTCGGTTCTTCCTCGTTTTCGGATCGTTCGTCACTGCTGACTAGGAGAGCCGGGTTTGGCTCGTCGTCGTGTCGCTTCTTGAACGCTTTGATCCGCTTCCCTGCAACCGGTATCGCCATTCTCGTGCCGTCGAGTTCCGCCAGGTGATATGTCCCGTTGTCATTGGCGCTCCGTACCACGTAAGGCCCGAACCACCTTCGTGCGAACTTCCGTGTAGCTCGGTGCTGGTTGTCGAGGCTACTGTCGTAGACGAGCACCCAGTCACCTTCTTCGATTTTCTTCGGTCGGAGCCGGTGCGTTCGGTCGAACCTGGCTTTGTTCTTTGTCCTCGCCACCCGGAGCTTCTTCGCAGCCAGTTCCACGTCCTCCGGTCTCCGCTCGAGCTGTCGTATACGCGCGGCCAACAACTCCTCCCGGCTCATCTCGTCCCTCCAGTCGACCGTTGCCCACGAGGAGATCGTCCGTTCCATCGGCATGATCGGCTTCTGGCCGAACATGAGCTCCGTCGGCATGTACCCGGTTACCGAACTGTGCGTAGTCCGGTCTGCCCACAAAGCATAAGGTAGCAGCCGCGGCCAGTTACCGACTCGGCCTCCACATGCCCGAACCAACGCCTTGACGATCGGTCCGTGTCCGCGCTCCACCTTTCCATTCGCCTCCGGATTGTACGCAGTGGTGAGCGAGAGCTTGACTCCCAGCCGGTCGAACAGCTCCGCGGCTTCTTCGGCGTCCAACTCCCCTCGGTCAGCCACGATCTTCCCGACGCACCCGTACCGGCATATCACGTCCTCGATTAGGAACCGACATACGACCGCGGTCGTTTTGTTCGGAAGGGCCCGGCCTTCCACCTGGTTCGTCAGATCCTCCCGCGCTAGGACCAGGTACCGCATCTGTCCTACTCCCATTGGCATCGTTACCAGATCTACCATCCATTTGAAATGGATGGCCGGAGGGTACGTAGGGTGAAGCTCGTCTCGATGTCGGACTATGGAGTGCATCTGACAGCTCTCGCAAGTTGTCACGAACCGATGCACGTCCTGGTACTGCCCCGGCCACCAATACTTCCCCTTCAGTTTCTCAAACGTAGCCCATGTTCCACGGTGTCCAGCCCAAGGGCTGTCGTGGTAGGCTGCTAGCAGCTCCTCCTGATCTTCCTTCATTGCCACCACCCGGAGCGGGACGCCGTTCCTCTTCTTCGGGTGCTTCCACAAGTATCCACCCTGGAGAAAGAGCCGGTACGCTTTCTTCCGGATCCGGTTGGCCTCGTCCTTCGTCCATGACGCATCGGGCGTCATTGTCTTCAAAAACCCACCGATCTGCAACCACTCCCCGTCGTACTTGCTCGCGTCGAAGTCGTTAAGCGCCGGAGTGCTTGTTCCGTCGGTTATTACATACGCAGTCTCGAAGAAGTCCACGCCGACCTCTTCGTCCTCCGAAACCATGCCGCCCTCGTCATCGAATCTCGCCCTTGAAAGCATGTCGGCCATGGCGTTGTCTTTCCCGGAAATGTGTCGTATTTCCGGGTCCAAGGACTTGATGTACGCTATCCACCTGAGCATTGCCAGGTCCGGCGTCGCGCATCCGGAAACCATGCCGAGAATCGGCATGCAATCCGTCTCTATGATTACCTCTGTCCCGATCAGATAGTCCTTGTCGGCCTTCACCGCCGAAACGATACCCCAGAGTTCGCGTTTAACCTGGGCGTATCCTCGCTGCCGCTCACTGAGGACCTTCGCGCCGAATCGGATCGGAAACCGATTGCCGTCCTCGTCTTCTTGGTTGACGACCCACCCGATTCCGGTCGGACTCGTGTCAACCGTTATGTACACTGGGGTGCCCTTCCTGTAGACGGCCTTTCGGAGCGCCGGTGCTGCCGAAAGAGCCTCCTTCAGCTTCCGGACCGACTCCGTGTGCTTGTCAAGCCATTCGAATCTTCGCCCTTTCTTCAATAATCCGTACAGTGGCTCCGCGACGTGCGCGTAATGCGGGATCCATATGTGGTAGAAGGCGCATGCTCCCAAGAATCTTCGTACTTCCGTGACCGAGCTGCAATCAGGCTTCATCGCGGAGATGGCTTCTACCTTTGCCGGAGACGGTTTCCGGCCATATGGTCCACATAAATGTCCGACCACCATGATTTCCGACTGCCCGAAGGCTGACTTCTCCCCCGAGAAGGTGAGCCTCGCATCCTCTAGCCTTTGCAGCACCTTCTCGCAGTCGTCGATGTGCGTCATCACGAACCGCCGGCATCCGTCCGGCCCGATCGTCTCGTCCTTCTCTTCTACCGGGCATCCCTTGATCGGGATGTCGTCTAGAAACGGCATGGTGATGTCCGGGATGCAGTCCCTCAGCACCTTGTTCATTGCATTCACCATGTGGGCCACCGAGTTGGTCCCTCCCTGCGGCAGCGTACACATCCGCACTAGGCCGAGGGGAGTTCGCATCGTCGTAATGTCTCTGCTCTCCACGGCTAGCTGGAACTGGTCGTACCCTGAGTATAGATCACCGACCGAGTAAATCGACCTTCCGGCGAAGGCCTTCGCGAACTCGTCTATGGTCGGTCCGATCCCTGCGTTCTGAATGGTCACTCTGTTGACCGGCTGCAGGTCCTGAATGAAGCGCAATGATCCGTTTTTCTTTGGTACGGTAAACCATCGGTTTGAATACGGGGCGCTCGACGGCTCGAGAATGCCCATATCAACTTTCTGCTTCAACAGCTGCATCAACTTCGGGATGTGAGCTCTCGGAACCGGAATTGGCTTGAGATTCCACGGTACATGCGGTACTGTGAATATCACCATCGGTTCTACGATCGTCGGGTCTACGCACCCGATTTCCTCCGGTGAGAATGCGAAGGCTTTCCCGTGCCTTCCGAGCATCCTCCGAAACCGGTCTTCCTCCGCCGGTAGTAGGAACCCGCCCCCACCGATTTTGAGCTCCCGGAGCGTCTCGTTGGTGAAGGTGTGTCCTATGCAGGCCGGATCTCGTAAGCTGGGGTCCGATGCAACCCCTTTGATTCGCGACTCGCTGCCCTCCGGTAAGGGCGCCGCAACTGGCCTCACCTTCCGGTCCACAGTCTTGTACTTGGTGCTAACTCGGGCCGTCCGTTCCGACTCGAGCCCTCGACCGAGGTCCGCGATGACTTCGTACATTTCTTCGGAACATACCGGTATCGTCCGGTCTTCGTTAAGGTCTTCTTCGACTACCTTCCCCAGCATTCCCAAGGTGTCGTCGAAGGAGACTGCCTCCACGGCTCCGTCGATTTCTTCGTCAGGGCCGAGAACTCCGCACGCCCGAAGTCTCCCCTCCGTCTTTGTTTTCTCTCGGCCAGCGATGCCGACCATCGTACATGCTCCGCTGTCGGAGAAGCAAAATTTCCTACCTATTGTACACGGTTTTATCGTACAGATGTGGGGTTTTTCCGGAGCATCCGGACTGTCACGGCCCCACGCCTTGGCAGTCCTCTCTAAAAATCCTCTCGGTTTTCGGAACCGAGGGAGTCGCGGTTACGTTCGTGGTTCGGCCGTACCGTCAGAAACTGGACCGAATGGCGCCCGTCTTGGCTTTTGACCCTCGCGTAGGCCGAACCATTGTCCAGCACCTTGGTCTCCATTCGCGCCGCCGTGATGTACGGCTCTCCCAGTATGACCGGATGCGAAGACGTCTCCTGCACGAAGAAGTGCTGGTCAATCTCGACGTCGCTGATCTTGACTCGCACATTCGGACAGGCCCCGTGCAGTTCCTCGGTGGCGCGCGTTGCTGCCCTTATTTTCCACCCGTGCTTGGTGTTGATCGGCCATTTGCCCTTCTTATAGAAGTCCATGGACATCAAATTGATCTCCGATCCATGGTCCACCAAAGCTATCGCCGGTTCCTGGACATCGCCGATCTTCACCGGGGTTTCCGTGGTCGCTCGGGCCCAGTGTGGTCTCGAATAGTGGCTTTCCGCCCACTCGTCTCCCAGCGCCATGTCGTCTAGGTGCGTCGTCCGCACTTCCACCGGTCTTTCCGGTTCTGTCTCCGTTGACAGCCTCTTCCGTTTCACCAAGTCCACGATGGAGTCGTGGAACTCCTTCTTGGCGATTCCCAGCACCTCTCGTAACGACAACTCCACCTTGCTGTCGAGGATCCGTTCCTCCAGGACCTTTCATAAGTCCGTGGTCCTTTCTATCTCCGTCCCCAGACGGTACCCGCCCTTCTGGGGTTTATCTTGCGTACCGGCCCCGCCGGCTTCGTCCCGTCGTGGCCCGGACCGGGTCTCGTATCGTTGTGAGGGCCCGGTCGTCCCGGGTTTCCCCACCCGCTTCTCTTCTACCAGGGCCTCGTAGTTCTGGCAAGCGGCTTCCACGAAGTCCGTCTTTTCCTCGACAGGGTCGCTCCACCCGGTCATCTCCCGTACCCGTTTCTCCGCACGGTCCGATTCCTCCCTTTTAAGCCTTGCACCGGCAAGGCCTTCCAGCATCGTCGGCCAGAATCCGGCTTTGCTTTCCCTTCGGGCCTCGCCGCCCCCGACTCGAATGCCGGCCGACGCCGAGTAGTGGACGGTTTCCGCGTGTCGGGCCGCCGCCTCTTCCATCAACCTTTTCATACCACCTCGCCCGTCGTTTCGGCTCAGGGCCCTTCGGGTGTCGCTGGCATGCACCCGTCCTTCCCACAGGTACACCACCCTGTTCCTCAGCGCCTCCGCGAAGTCGCCGCAGTCCTTCCGAATGTGGCCGACTTCATCGCACCACATGCACCTGTTTCCTGCCGCCGGCCGTCGGTCACGAGCCGGTTCGCCACCTTCCCTTCGGGCTTGCGCGATTTGGAGGTCCTTTATCGCCCTCGTCAATTCCTCCAGCGCCGCTCCTCCGGTTGAGCCTCTGACTACGCCGGTCGAAGCCGAACCGGTTTCCAACCACTCTCGGGTCTCTTCCTTTCGCACCTGTGGCGCTGGTTCGAGCTTCCTTGCTACGACCGAGCCCGACCCGGCTGCCCCGTTATCCGCCCATTCTCGCCGTTTGTCGAAACGGCCACAGACTTTCTTGACAGCCGCCCAGTCGGTAGTGAGCCCGTCTTCGGTTTCCAGCAAGAGGCCCACTTGCTCCCGATCCCGCTCGTCGACCGACTTGACAAACAGCAAGACCCGGCTCGTGTCCAGGATGGTTCGGTCGAGCGCCGAAAGGCGCGCAAAGTTTTCCTCGAACTCCCGGAGGAGTGCCGACGCGTTTCTTCCCTTCCCCGGGGACTCCACCCATTCCATGAACCTTCGCTTCGAAAGCCGGAGCGCGTCGTCCAGCCCGTATTTCTCTAGGAGCCGACCTTCGAACTCCTCCCAGGTACGGCTCTCCGCCCGCACCTCGAGCACCTCCGCATGGATGCTCGGCATCGCCACTCGGGGAAATCCGCCAAGACGCCTTTCTTCCGGAATGTCCCGCATCAGCATCTCTGCACCGTAGGACGCCAAATACTTCGTGGCATCCTTCCCATCGAACCGGCCGATCGTGCCGACGACCGCCTCAATAGCTCTGTCGAGGGCACCGGTGCCCTCGCGCGCGTTTACAATCCGATCCACGGCCGAAGCCATGGCCTCTGCAAGATCCGACCCCCTCATCTTCTGCTCTTCTACCGCCTCCTTCACGTCGGGTTCACCAAAGATGTCGAGATATTACGCAAGTGCGTGTGGAATCGAGGCGGGACCGCGGGGGTCTCGAACCAAAGAGCAAGCGAGGGAGGAGAAAGAGAGAGAACCGGCTACGCAGGACCGGGGATACACAGGGACACGGCCCTTCAGCACGGAGAACGCGAACAGACACCGACACAGACAGATGCGAATGACTAAATATGTATATTAACAAAATGGCTAACACGACTACAACCCTCGATGGGGCACAGGTTGGTTACAACCGAACAGGCCGGCGAACAGATGCCGATGCCTGTTCGCTTCGACGCACAAAAAGGGGGGGGGGGGGTAGCAGGTCGGAGGTGCTGCCGGAAGCACTCGGGCGTTCCTCGAAACAGCGCGAGCCTCCTCGGAACCCTGCACAGAAAGCTATGGAGCTCAAGAAGGAAGGAAATAGAGGGAGGAGCGTCCAGAAACGGTCCGACAGCACTTCGTCCTCTCTGCCCAGATGCCTGCAACAGCTCTTTCCTGCTCCTTATATAGGCCGACGAGCAGGCCGTCATGTCAGCTTTATTCCCTGTCCCTTTCGAACAGGGATCCGCTCCGTTCTTCGCGCATCCGCGTAGTTACGCCGCCGACTCGTACAGTTCCTTAGCTCGCGCGCGCGACCGAAAAGACTGTTCGCGCGGTCTTTGTCTCCACTTGTGTTAGGGCCCGTTCCCGCCGATTATCCTCCTAATTCGCTTCTATGTACAACTTGGAGCGTGCGCGCGTGAAGAACCGGTTCCCACGCCTTGGTGCGCCGATTCCGCTTATGGACGGTTTTCTTCACGACAACGCGGACTCATCAAACACAACGTCGCGGCTCATGCGCGCTTGTTTGGTGCGTGGGTTATAACACTTATAACCCTTTTGCTTGTCCGAATAGCCAACCAAGATACTCTTCTCGGCTTTCGCGTCTAGCTTCCTCCGTTTCTCCTTTGGCACATGCACATACGCAATGGTACTGAAAACTCTCAAGTGTCGTAGATTCGGCTTCCTTCCGAAATACTGCTCATGCGCCGACACTTTTTCTCGGATCCGATTTTGGATGTATACCGCGGTTCATACCGCCTCGGCCCAATAGAACTTGGGCAAGCTCTTTTCTTCTAGCTTTGCCCGCGCCGCTTCCACAATCGACCGATTCTTCCTCTCGGCCACGCCGTTTTGTTCTGGCATGTATCTACAACGGAATTCGCGCCAAATTCCCATCTGCTATAGATACCCGTTGAATTGACCGGGTACTCTTTTCCGCCATCCGACTGCAGGCACTTGATCTTTCGTCTTGTTTCCGTTTCCACGAACCCTTCAAGGTCCCGAAAACAGTCAAAGACTTCACTCTTCTTCTCAATAAGGTAGATCCACATGTGCCGCGTATAGTCGTTGATGAAGGAGACGAAATATTGACTCCCGCCAAGACTAACGTTCTGTGCCGGCCCCCATACATCGGAATGTATCAAGTTGAGCTTGTTCCGGCTCCGGTTATGCTCGTTAGGGAAGGGAAGTCGGTGTTGCTTCCCGAGTTGGCAGGCTTCACAAATTTGTGCCTTTCAGCCACTAAATCTGGGCAATCCAAACACCACCTGTTTCGATTGTAGGTCCTGAAACCATTGATAGTTGATGTGGCCTATCCGCTTGTGCCATAAGTCGATGTCCGACTCGACTTTTTGTCCTTTCGCGAACATTGCGGTGCCACCGTCACTAGAGTTGAGGATAAACATCCTCCCGTCTCTGCGCCCTTGCGCAATAACTCGACCTTCTTCCTTGATGAAGCACCCGAGATGTGTGAACCAGACTTGCATCCCTTGGTCAACGATCTGCCCGACCGACACCAGATTCTTCGTGATTGTTGGGATGTGTAGCACATTCATAAGTTTTCCTTTCTGCCCGACATGGCTCAAGGGAACTTCACCGACATTCGCGATCGGATGCGGAGTGTCGTCTCCGGTTGCGACTACTCCTGGTTGCATCGGTTTTTCCAGGTATGAGAACCACTCCTTGTGGCATGTCATGTGGTTTGACGCGCCGGATTCGATGTACCACACCTCCTTCGATTTCGGAGTGGACTTCTTCATCGAGTTTGTTTCGTGTCTCGTCACGAAGACTGACCCTTTTTCGGCTTCTCTGAATCCTTTGGCGTAGTGCAATCGTTGCCGATTTCCTTTGTCGATTTGTCCGAAACCTGATCTGGACCTGGTTCTCTTCGAATCGGCGCGCTTTTTCCAGCACTCGCTCTCCCTGTGGCCTTTCTTGCCACAGTACCAGCATTCCGCGGCGGATTTCCCTTGCCGGTTCTCGTCGCCTCCACTCCCCCTGTTTCCGGAGGGTCCGGAGTTGCTGTCAACATCACTTCGGTGCCTTCTTCCTTGATCCCGTCAGTCGTGTCCATTGCGTACCGACTCGCCTCGTCCGCCATGACCACGGGGCCTATCTACCTCCGTGTACAACATCTTGCTGTCGGCATGCGTGCTTGTCAACGCACCCGCGTGGTTCTCCTCTATAAGGAGCATCGACTGTAAGTTGAAAAATGACGGCGTATTCTCCCGTGTACACACAGCAGTTCGGAACACTCCGAACTTCGACGCCAGTCCCCCGAGACAAATTTGCACCATCTCGCCTTCCTCGACGTTCACATCGATAGAGGCTAGAGAATCACATATATCTTTGATCTTCGAGGTGTAATTAGCCATCAACAAGTCGCGTGGTCGTAAATTGCTCAGCTCTTGTCGGAGTTGAAGCTTCCTGGCTGTGGTGCTTGCGACAAAGATCTTCTTTAGATTTCCCCAAGCATCCTTTGGCGTTTTCGCATCCCGAATATAGCTCAGGAGCTGTTCTCCCACACAAGACGCGAAGCAGTACAATACTCTGCTCGCCGACTGTTCCCAAGCCAGGAAGTCTTTGTGTGTCGAATCGGGTGTTGTGTCATTTGCTCCATCGACATAGCTCCAGTAACCGTGTCCGAGTAGGTACTGGTGCATCTTGTAAGACCAAGACGCGTAGTTGTTTCTGTCGAGCTTCTCTATTGGAAGCGAGCTAGCCATGCCTCTATCCATCGGTTTTGCCTATTCTTCTTGGTTGGTTTTTTTCTTTCAAGTTATGTCGGCTGCAGAGGTTCTCAACCCTCGCACTCTGATACCATGTAAAAGATTATGTGCGGAAGCAATAGAAAACCAAACACACAAAAAATACGCAGGTTTAATGGAGAGCTTGAGTATGCACAATACGCGGGAGAGACAGAGAGAGAACACACAAGAATTAAATTCAAAATATACTAACTCTATCTTTACATCATGCTTAGTGAGCACCTTTTATACAAGCCCTAACAATGGGCTGACACAAGTACTGACAGTACTTGACTGCTCATAAATGAGCCTCGACACTTACTCCCAAAACTATTCCTTACGAGGAATATCTCTCTAACGGCCTTTCGGTTTACGCACCGATATGGCCTCTCGTTACGCACCGGTCCGGCCTAACCGATCGGTCCCTACCAATCCGGTTCTCAGTTTGCACAGCCGATCCGGCCAATGTTGAGCTTGTATCTCAACAGTTATCCATGCGCTAAAGTCATGGCTCCATTATCTTTATGGAAATGATTTTGTTGTAACCATAGACCACAAGTCCTTAAAATAATTTTGTGACCAACAAGATCTTAAGGGTTGCAAGGCACGATGCCCAAATCTCATCCATGACTTTGATTTTTCCGTATGATAGTGTAAAGGTTCCATGAACACTATCGTTGATGCACTCAGTCACATCCGTGAAGTTAACATGCTTAGCTTCACTAAATTTACATTGCATCTTTATGATCACATTTGAGGAAAGTATCTTGATGACAATTATTTTGGAAAATACCAGGCAAGAGTTGAGTCTAAAATGGACATAACCAGACCCTCGAAGGAATCCTTCCACATTGCTAATGGTCTACTCTACCGCAATGGGAAGGCCTATGTTCCAGATTGTAGAATATGATATGCGGAGGAATATGTGAGGACCTACAAGGTGATGCCAAGGAAACAACATGTACAAGAGAGTAGTAGAATCAACACAGTGTGAAGGGAAGTAAGATGAAGCTTTAATGGAAACTTGTTATTCTCTTCTATAACTCTCTCTCACTCTTTACAATGTTACGTTTAGGCTTATATACAGAAGCCATAACTTGAGAACGTGTTCACACTTAAGGATACAATTTGGAAGGAGTCAGCCTTTTATACCAACAAACTCCCCCATAAAGGGTTACTCTTCCTATGTATATGAATAATTGGGGTTATCTCCCCCGTGCACCTAGATTACAATTTTAATCCGTAGTTACAATTGTATACATACAAGACAATCGACATTTGGATGAATCTGCAAAGGTAAAGTCAGGAGGGTCTAGCCTAATTCGGCTAGTCATCTGGATCATATGTAGTCCGAGTTGGCTGGACTAGATCGGTCGAATCAACTGGTTCAGATAAGCTTGCATCCAAATCAGCTCATTCAATCGGATCAACTCATGTTCGATTCTGACTCTCAACCTCTATTCGATCGTGTGCTCCACATACACACTCTCTCCTATGCTCCTCACTAGGTCCTCGATTTATTTTCGGGTTCGTTCGCCCCTCGATCGTCTCCTCTCCAGTTGGTATGCTCGCTCATTGCTGCGTCTTCAGCCTCACGACATTCTGATTCTTTGGACTTTGCCTTTTCAGCTCGTCCAATCGGGCTGATCTTCAACTTTCCTTCCACTATTGTTCGTTTGACTCCTTTCTGTTGTTTGTCATAGTCCCATCATGTTCCTTATGTTAAGGACAGAAGAGGAATGGAACTACAAGGATATGATTGACAAGCGTAAAAGATCAAATATCATTAATTGGTGTTGTTCACCTTGAATTCATTCAAGGTGAACTCAAATATTTATACTAAGCAGCATGCATGCCTGTTGCGTGCATGTGATACAATAGAGCATGTATGTATGCATGCATGTGCCAAGTGTGAATAATACAAGGGAGCAATTATGCTCATGATGCTAGCTTAAAAGCTACAAGGAACAATTATGCATATCCTTGTAGATTGGACTGTTGTCATGTCTGTGATATTATCCCCCATGTTTATCATCAACTTGCAAGCGGCGCAGGCTTGTGTGGATAACGAAGATGGAAATCACGAACTGCCTCGACTCCACTCGTCAAATTGTGTTAAGGTTCCCAAGTAGCTTCAGATATCGAGTATCCTTTCCAACGTACCAGATAATAGAGTTTTCGACGTAGATGCTTGGAGGCGAGGATTTCTTCAACTTCATACTCATTGCCAGACTCCAACTTGATGGGCGGTGGTCGAGCGTGTTGCCACCTAGGAAGTACAGAGGGATGGTAAACCTCCAAAAGGGATACATGGAAAACGTCATGGATGTGATAGTGGGGTGGAAGGTCGAGCCGATAGGCCATGAGACTGATACACTTGGAGATACGGAAGGGGCCCAATTTTGTGTAATCTAGTTTGGCACATGGACAAGTGGTCATAATATTGCGCCGTAGTAGCCAAACTATGTCACCTACTTGAAAGTTGGGTGCTGGAGCCCATAGATTATTGGTTGTTGCCTTTTGCCGATCTTGCGCATTAACGAGCTCAAGAGTTAGATCTTGGTGGATTTCTTTTAGACGACGTGCCTGCTCTTCAGCCAAGGGGAGGGGTTCACTGAACTGGAGGGGAGGGATATTCTGAAACGAGGTTGGAAACCAAAGTTGGCAAAGAACAGGGAGTTTCCAATGGATGAATGAAGGGTGTTATTATAAGCGAATTCAGCCAACGGGAGGAATGTAGTCCAATTGTCGTGCTGGTAACTCACCACACATTGAAGATATTGTTCTAGTACTTGATTTACGAGTTCCGTCTGCCCATCTGTTTGTGGATGGAATGCCATCGATAACTTGGTGGTGGTGCCGAGAATATGGAAGAGATGTTTCCAAAAATGGGAAATAAATGGGGCACCACGATCTGAGATGATGCCATCTGGTAACCCATGGAGGCGCACGACATTCGTTAATATTAGATTCATTGTCTCTAAGCCTGAGATGGTTTTGGAACATGGTATAAAATGTGCCATTTTGGTAAATCGGTCCACGACTACCAAGATGGACTCGTGTCCCTCAGAGAGTGGCAAGTCGATGATGAAGTCCATAGATATAGATGACCACGACCGATTCGATAGTGGGAGAGGTCGAAGTAGTCCATATGGGCAATGATGGATTATTTTGGATCGAGCACAGATGTCACAAGTCTTGATGAAGTCTTTCACTAGCTTCCACTGTTGGGGCCACCAAAAGGTATGAGAGATCAGCTCTAGCCACCTAGAAAGAGCATCGGCTTTGCTATGCTGGTGTCCTGGACAAAACGTGATTTCGAAGTCATAGTCGGCAAGGAAAATTGACCATCGAGCTTGTCAACCATTCAAGGTGGGGGTAGAAGAAAAATAGAGAAGGCTTTTGTGGTCGATTATGACCGGAACACGGTGTTGAGCCCCAAGTAGGTAAGGCCTCCATTTCTCGAACGTAGAGATAATGGTTGCAAGTTCCTTGTCATAGATTGGTTAGTTGATCTCAAGAGCCATGAATTTACACGAGTAGTAAGCTACCGGATGGTATACCCCATCATTATTGGGTTGTGAGACGATAGCGCCGATAGCAAAGTCTGACACATCTATTTCCACTACCGGATGGAAACCCCATCATTATTGGGCGGGATTACTTTTAATCCTCGGGAATGAGACAACCCATTAGGCCAAGTGTGAACTTGCATGGGATCCTTGGGTATCGCTATAAATAAGAGGCCTAGCTACCCTCATTTCATCATCTTTTGACTACGTCGAGACTCTGTTTTGTGGTGGTTCAACTCTTGTAGCGAGTGCGCCAACACCAAGTACGACTCGACACCACGACGGTGGTATGGTTGTGCGTAATTGTGTCTCTCTGTGTCAGATATTTCACTTTCTTTTCCAGTTTTCTGTATACAGTGTGTGTGTGCGAGTGAGCATGCATCTCTCTTTTTCTCATTTGATTGCTTCCGATACGTATCCCGAAACGCTCCAGTTGGAGTCACAACCGGCGTAATTGGCACAGGCAAAGATCGGTTCTTCCGGATCCGTCTCTCTCTAGTCCAAGACCCCGCTGGTCCCGCCTCTGATCCTACACGTACCCGCAGAATACCGTGACACCGCGTACTCTATGTGTGTGTTTGATGGTTCCATTAACCTTGCACAATATTTCTGTTAATATACGGTGAAGTCGGTGAAGTCTACAAGGTTCTGCAAATATTTCTTTACACGTCTTCATTGTCGTACTGTGCTCTTGATAGCATGTCGACCATGGTATTCTATTTCCTAGAGACATGTCGTATCTCCAGATTAAGGAACTTTATGTACGTGATCCACTTGAGCATTGCCATATTCGGAGTCGTGCATCCGGACACTATACTGAGAACAGGTAGGCAGTCTATCTCGATAATTACCTACGTCTTGATCAAGTAATCCTTATTGGCCTTAACTGCCGAAACAATACCCCACAATTTGCGTTTAACTTGGGCGTATCTTCGTTGTCACTCGCTTAGCACCTTCGCACTGAACCGGATGGAAAATCGTGTTCTGCCTTCATCACCCTGGTTGATCACCCATCCCATTCCGGTTGGACTCGTGTCGACCGTCACATAAATTGGAGTGCCCGCCTTGTACACCGCTTTCCAGAGAGCCGGTGTTGCCGTCAACATGCCCTTTAGTCCCCGAATTGCCTCCGAGTGCTCTTTGCCCCATTCGAATTTCTTCCCTTTGTTCAACAATCCATAGAGTGGCTCAACGATATGCACGTAATGGGGAATCCAAATGTGGTAGAAGGCGCATGCTCCAAGGAACGGTTGGACTTCTATGACCGACCTGCACTCTTCCTTCATTGCTGAGATGGCCTGTACCTTGGCCGAAGATGGTTTCCGGTCGTATGGTCCTTACAGGTGTCCAAGCACAAAGACCTCCGATTGTTTGAACACCAACTCTCCATGGAGAATGTAAACCGAGCACCCTCCAGCCTCTGCAATATCATCTCGCAATCAGATATGTGGTTTGCAACCAATTTCTAGCATCCGTCCCCTTCGACTGACTTGTCCTTCACTTCCTCTAAACATCGCTTGATCGATATGTCGTCCAAAAATAGCATGGTGATGTCCGGGATGCAATCCCTCAACACCTTGTTCATTGTGTTCACCATGTGCGCCACCGAATTGGTTCCTCCCTGATGTAGGGTACAGATCCGAACTAAGCCGAGAGGGGTTCGCATAGTCGTGATGTCCTGGTTTTGATGGGTAGTTGGAATTGGTTGTACCTAGAGTATAAGTCGCCGACTGAGTAGATAGACCTTCTAGCAAAGGCCTCCGCGAACTCATCGATTGTCGGCATGATCCCTACGTTCCGAATGGTCACTTTATTGATCGGTTGCAGGTCTTGAATGAAGTGTAATGTGTCGTTCTTCTTTGGCACGGTAAACCACCGATTTGAATATGGGGCACTCGACGGCTTGAGGATCCTCATATCGACCTTTTCCTTGAGTAGCTCCATCAACTTCAAAATGTGAGCTCTCGGCACCGGAATCAGTTTGAGATTCCACAGTACATGCGGTACCATGAAGATCACCATCGGTTCCACGATTGTCGGGTTGAGAATGCAAGGACCTTCCTGTGCACCTCGAGCATTCTCAGAAACCAGTCCTCCTCTGCCTGCGGTACGAAGCCACCCCCAATGATCTTCAAAGTCGGTAGAGTTTCATCGGTTGTGACCCCTTTCATCCTCTCCCAGCTGTCCTTGGTTAGGGAGTTGCGACTGGCCTCAACTTCTGGTCCACAGTCTTGTATTTGGTGTCGACTCAGACAGTTTGACCCAATTCGACCTTTCTGTCGAAGTCCGCGATGACTTCATACATTTTGACCGAATTGACCAGTATCGTCTGGTCTTCACTTAGATCTCCCCAGACCACCTTCTTGATCTCCCTGAGGGTGTCATTGAACGAGACTGCCTCCACAACGCCACTGAATTCGTCGTTGGGGCCCAAGTCTCCGCACGCCTTCAAGCACCCTTTAATCCCTCCGGATGAGGATCATGAGGATCGGATCATATGACCCGAATGAAGGAACTGTATCTAGATGAGACCCGAAAACCGGATCGAGTGAGTCCATATGGATCCAGTTTGCAAATATGTTTCATGATGAGCCTATTGAGGCTATAATTGTAAATATCCCAAAAAGTCATATAAGTATAAATATGACTTAGGGCAACCACTTTGTGTGAGAGTGTGTAACAGTTGTATAGTTGTTGTCAATAGTATCATCTTTGTACACACACACACACACACACACACACACACACACAAAACCAATCTCTGTTTCTGTTGTAACCGCCGGTTGGCGAAGATATAGAGCTCGAGGTCGTTGCCTCTGAGTGTTCGGTTGTACCTCCTTCCTCACATAGTGATAGTTGGAGTCTGTGGGCTCCCGTGGTTTTTTCCCGTTTAGGGTTTTCCACGTTAACATCCTATGCCGTCTCTTCTGTGTAAGTGTACGAACCTCCATTCCTATTTTGTTTTTTCATAAAGTGTTTTGAGTCTCGATTGTGGCCTAGCGTTATTTCCTCACAAACTGGTATCAGAGCGATAACAACACAACAAATGGAAGACTCATGCGGCGGCATGTTCAAGCTCACCGGCTCCAACTACTAAGTGTGGAAGTCGAAGATGAGGGACATGCTAGTGGTTAAAGATCTCTGGCTACCGGTACAGTTCGGGGACAACAAACCGGACAAGATTGATGCCATGACATGGGAGGTGATGCATATGAAGACGACGACATACATCGGATGCTTCATCGACATGAGCCTGTACAACAACTTCAACGAAGAAAGTAAGGCTCATGAACTCTAGGAGAAGATAGGCATCATGTTCAAGAACAAGAAGCTGGTGAGACTCAAATATCAAGATGGCTCTAGCATGGCGGAGCACATGAATGCCTTCCAGGGGCTCATAAATCAAGCCACCTCGTTGGAAGTACCTTTGGTAGATGAGGTACTTGCATTGCTATTGCTCGGTTCCCCCCCGGATAGCTGGAAGACGCTAGTTGTCACTCTGGGCAATGCCGGGCCGGAAGGAAAGTAGTTGTCCCTAGCAAGGGTAAAGTCGAGCTTGCTAGATGAAGAGGCACGTTGAAAAGACAAGGAAGTGATCTCCGACCCAAAAGCCCTGATTTCCGAATCCGACACACAATGAGGGAGAAACTGGCATCGGAGTCCCCAGAACTGGGAAAAGTCTGGGACAAGGTCAAAGTCAATGGGGAGGCCTACTTGCTTCTATTGTGAGAAGCCGAGGCTCTTCCAAAAGAACTACCAACATTTAAGGAAAGAGAAAGGGATCGACGATACCGATTCAAAGAAGAGTTCCAACTGAAATGGTTTAGACTGGAGAGGTCAGGATCGGAAAGGAACGTCGGCGATCATGAGAAGTGAAGAAAAACTACTACTCATGATTGAGGAGAATGAGTTAAAACTTGTCGGCAACGAGACAACGTGGGTTGTCGATTCTGGAGCATCGTTCCACCTGACGCCGGACTAGAAATGTTTCTCATCCTACATAGCCAGAGACCACGGTTGTGTCCGGATGGGGAATGAAGGGTCATGTCAAATTGTAGGCATAAGAGATGTGTGGTTGACGACATCAATCGGGTGCAAGCTGCTGCTAAAGGATGTCCGACACATTACAGAGGTTCGGTTGAACTTGATATCAGCCGGTCGGCTAGATGATGAAGGCTACACGGGTAGCATCCGGAACGGAGTCATGAAATTTAGCAAAGGAAGCTTGATCATGGCTCGAGCCCGGAAGATCAACACATTGTACCTGACACACGCTCAGATATGCCGGAAAGAAGTGAACGTAACATCCAACAATGCCGGTGAGCTATGGCACAAGAGACTGTGTCATATGAGCCAGAAGGCGATGAGAAGACTTGCCGAGGATAACCTCATTCTAGAGGTGAAAGATGTGCATCTCAAAAAGTGCACCGATTGCTTGGTTGGCAAGCAAAACCAAACCTCCTTCCTGTCAAGACCACTGATGAGACGGAATGCACCACTGGAGTTGGTGCATACCGATGTCTGTCAAGTGGACATGAAGTCACATGCCAGATTGCAGTACTTCGTGACGTTCATAGATGACCACAACCGGAAGCTGTGGGTGTCATCGTTGAAGATGAAGGATCAGGTGTTGTCCATCTTCAAGGAGCTCCACGTGAGAGTGGAAAGGGAAACCGGCCAGAAGCTAAAGGTAGTTTGAGTAGATAACGAAGGTGCATACCGGGGGCAGTTCGAGGAGTATTGCCGGTCGAAGGGAATCCGGCTCGAATTCACCGTGCCGAAGACGCCGGAATTGAACGGGTTGGCCGAACGGATGAACCGGACCGTAATGGAGAGAGTTTGAAGCATGCTAGCACATGCAAAGCTACCCAAGAGTTTTTGGGCTGAGGCGGTGATGATGGCGACCTACGTGATAAACATATCACCCTTAGCACCCTTGGATGGAGACACACCACAGAGAGTATGGACCAACAAAGATGTATCTTACCGGCATTTGAAGGTGTTTGGTTGTCTCGCCTACGTGCATGTAGCAAAGCACAAGAGAGCGAAATTGGATCCGAAGTTCCGGCCATGCATATTCCTTGGATACGGCGATGATGAGTTTACGGAGTGTGGGATCTGGTTGACAAGAAGGTGTTTCGAAGTCAGGACATAGTCATCATGAAAGACAAGACCATTGCCAACTAGGAGTTAGAGAAGAAGATAATGGACTCCGGATCACCCAATGAAAACTGGTTTGAGGACATAAGGACTTACTCGGTTGAAAACCGAAAGTTAGCCGGTAACCGGATGACACTCGATGAACCGACCGGATTCGGACAAGAAACCGAACCGACCAAAGACGAAGAAGAAGAAGACACCGGAACCGGACAAGACCCCGAATCGGATGAGGATGAGGAGAAAATGGAGGAACCGGTAGTCGGAAATCAAGGACGAAGATATCCTCTAAGAGAGAGAAGAGCCCCCGAAGATTTCCGGATGCAGAGCATGTGTTGCTGACCGACGAGGGGGAGACGAAAAGCTTCGAAGAAGCAAGGAATGACACTCACAACCAGAAGTGGTTACGTGCCATGCAAGACGAGATGGATTCCTTGCATGAGGATCACACATACGAATTGACGGAGTTGCCGAAAGGAAGAAGAGCACTCCGGAACAAGTGGGTGTACAAGCTGAAACTGGGAGACGCCGGAAATCCACCAAGGTACAAGGCTCGGATCGTGGTAAAGGGTTTCCAACAGAAGAAGGGACTGGATTTCGACGAGATCTTTGCCCCGGTAGTAAAGATGACATCCATCCAAACAGTATTGAGCATAGCGGTATGCATGGACCTCGAAGTCGAGCAGCTGGACGTCAAGACGACGTTCCTTCATGGTGAACTTGAGGAAGAAATCTACATGCAACAACCGGAAAGATTTGAGAAGAAAGGGAAGGAGCACATGGTGTGCCGGCTGAAGAAGAGCTTATACGGATTGAAGCAAGCTCCCCGGCCATGGTACCAGAAGTACGACTCCTTCATAACCGACCAAGGGTACCACAAGACGCAAGCTGATGATTGCGTGTTTGTGAAGAAATTTGACGAAGGCGACTTCCAAATACTCCTTCTGTACGTGGACGACATGTTGATCTTCGGATGAGACAAAATCAAAATTTTGTTGGGAGATAGGTCCCTCCGGATGGGAAGGGAGAAGAACAGTGCCGACGAACAATCTCGGCCTCGGCCGAAACCGAAAGAGGAGTACCCGGCTACAGAGAGCCGGATGGTGCAGACCCGGTGTGAACCGGATGAGGAGTACCCGGCTACGGAGAGCCGGATGGTGCAGGCCCGGTGAGAACCGGATGAGGAGCACCCGGCTACGGAGAGCCGGATGACACAGACCCGGTGAGAACCCGAGGAAGAGACATATTCGTAAATATGTTTCTAAGAGCCCATCAAGGCTATATTTGTAAATAGCCGGAAAGTCATATTAGTATAAATATGACTTAGGGCAAACTTTTAGTTACCGTTGTTGTTGTCATTTCTTGTTTGTGCAAGTAGAAGAGAGAGCACGTAACAGTGTACAGAGAGAGAGAGAGAGAGAAAGAGGTCGCTGCCTATGTTGTAACCGCCGCCTGTGGCGAAGATCGTGAGCACGAGGTCGTTGCCTCCGTGAACTCACTGTTGTATATTCTAGCATAGTGATAGTTTGCAGCCTGTAGGCTGCCGTGGTTTTTTCCCTAGTTTGGGTTTCCACGTAAACATCCTGTGTACTCTTCTCCTCTTTGTGTCGCGTGTTTTTCGTTTCTTGTTTTCTGTGTATAAAAGAATCTCGGTTGTGGCCGAGCGTTGGACATAAGGAGCCTTGGAGTTCTCGTTAGATTTGAATGCTGAAGAAGGCCCTGAATTGGACCTTCTCAATGAAAGATTTGGGTTTGGCAAGATAGATTTTGGAGATGCACATCATCTCGGACCGGTCAAAGAAGTTGTTGTGGCTATCACAAGAGAAGTATGTGAGAAAGGTGCTTCAGAGGTTCAACATGGCAGACGCAAAGCCAGTTGGGTCAACACTGTCGGTGAACTGCAAGTTGTCCGGAAAACAAAGCCTGAGGACAAAGGCAGAGAAGTTGGATATGATGAAGATACCATCCATATGCCTTTGCCGTCGGAAGCTTGATGTATGCAATGGTGTGCACCTGGCCGGATATTGCTTATGTTGTAGGAGTAGTCAGCCGATTCATGAGAAATCTGGGAAGAGGGCACTGGAACACGGTCAAGTGGATACTCAAGTATTTAAAAGGCACCTCGAGTATGTGCCTTTGATTCGGCTCGTAAACCCCTACTGGACGGATTTACAGATTTAGATATGTCGACTGATGTGGATACCAGCCAGTCCACATCCAGATACGTCAACGGAAGCGGAGTACATGGCAGTTGTGGAAGCCGACAAGGAAGTAATCTGGATGAAGGACTTTGTTGGAGAGCTAGGGATCCGACAGGAGGAATTCCAGCTCTACTACGACAGTCAAAGTGCCCTCCACCTTGCGAACAATGCAACCTACCATTCCCAGATGAAACACATCTAGCGTAGATATCACTAGCTCCGGGAGAGAGTAGAAAACCAAGACTTCATGCTGATGAAGATCCACACGGAGGAGAATGGATCAGATATGCTAACCAAGGTGCTTTCAACCGACAAGCTGGACATGTGTCGAGGACAAATCAGACTAACAAGAAATCCCATGCCGGAGTGAAGGGGGAGACTGTTGGGATTCTGGTCCCTCAAGATGGGATCCGAATGAGGATCATGAGGATCAGATTAGATGAACCGGATGAAGGAACCGGATCCGGAAGGGATCCAGATGAGACCCGGAAACTAGATCGAGTGAATCCGGATGGATCTGGTGCGAACTAGATCCAAGGATACATTTATAAATATGTTTCATGATGAGCCTATTGAGGCTATAATTGTAAATATCCCAAAAAGTCATATAACTGCTGGAGAAATGCTGGAGAAAACCGGCTCGCTTTACCCCTCATGCTCCGAAACTTCATCCGCTCCGAGCCGGTTGCCATCGTCGCCCTCGCTTCCAGGGTCTGGCTCGTCTTCATGCCGCTTCTTGAAAGCCTTGATCCTCTTCCCAGCTACCGGCACCGCTATTTGCGTCCCGTCGAGCTCCACAAGGTGGTAAGTACCGTTGTCGTTTGCGCTTGTCACGGTGTACAGGCCGAACCACCTCCTCACAAACTTCCGCGTTGCCTTGTGCTGATTGTCGAGGCTGTTGTCATAAACCAGCACCCAGTCACCATCCTCGATCTTCTTCAATCGTAGCCGGTGCGTTCAGTCGAACCGGCCCTTGTTCCTCGCCCTCGCCACGTGCAACTTCGCCTTAGCCCGTTCCACGTCCTCCGGTCTTCGCTTGAGTTGTCGAATCCGTGTTGCCAACAACTCCTCCCGGCTCATCTCGTCCTTCCAGTCCACCGCGACCCATGAAGAAATTGTGTACTCCACCGGCATGATTGGCTTCTACCTGTACATTAGCTCCGCCGGCATGAACCCGATCACCAAATTGTGCATAGTTCGGTCCGCCCATAGTGCGTAAGGTAGGAGCCGTGACCAACTCCCGACTTGACCTTCACACGCGCGTACTAATGCCTTCACGATCGGCCCGTGCCCGCGCTCTACCTTCCCCTTAGCCTCCAGGTTGTACGCCGTAGTGAGGGAGAGCTTAACCCCTAATCAGTCGAACAACTCTTCGGCTTCCTGCGCATCCAGCTCTCCCCGGTCAGCTACTATCTTCCCTATGCACTCGTACTAGCATACCACCTCTTTGATTAGGAACCGACATACGGCTGCAGTCATCTTGTTCGGCAATGCGCGGCCCTCCACTTGATTCGTGAAGTTCTCTCGCGCAAGCACTAGGTACCGCATCTGCCCTACCCCCATCAGCATCGTCACTAAGTCTACCCTCCACTTGAAATGAACGGTTGGCGGGTAGGTCAGGTGTAGCTCGTCTTGATGTCAGATCGCGGAGTGCATCTATCAGTTTTCGCATGTTGTTACGAATCGGTGCACATCTCGATACAACCCTGGCCACCAATACTTCTCCTTTAACTTCTCGAACGTCCCCCATGTCCCGCGATGTCCGGCCTAGGGACTCTTGTGGTACGCCGCTAGCAACCCCTCTCGCTCTACCTTTCCTGCCACTACACGGAGTGGGATGTTGCCTCGCTTCTTCGGGTGCCTCCATATGCTCCCGTCTTGCAGGAAGAAACGATACGCCTTCTTCCACATCCGGTTAGCCTCTTCCCTTGTCCATGCCACGTCTGACACCATTGTTTTCAGGAACCTGCCGATCTAGAGCCACTCCCCGTCGTACTACCCCTCGTTGAACTCATTAAGCATCGGAGTGCTCCTCGCCCCTGTCATCACGTACGTCGACTCAAAGAAGTCTACACCGACTTCTTCGTCCTCCGAAACCATGCTGTCCTTGTCGTCGAACCGTGCTCTAGAAAGCATGTTGACCATGGCGTTGTCTTTATCGGAGATGTGCCGTATCTCCGGGTTCAGAGACTTAATGTACGCGATCCACCTGAGCATTGCCAGGTCGGGCATCGCAGATCTGGAAACCATACCAAGGATTGGTAGGCAGTCCGTCTCGATTATCACCTCCGTCCCGATCAAGTAGTCTTTGTCGGCCTTGACAGCCGAAACGATACCCCAAAGTTTGCGTTTAACTTGGGCGTATCCTTGTTGCCGCTCACTCAGCACTTTCGCTCGTGTCAATTTCATCCTCTTGGTTCACCACCCATCCTATCCCGGTCGGGCTCGTGTCTACTGTAATGTAAATCAGGACGTCCTTGCCGTAAACCGCTTTCTTGAGTGCCTGTGTCGTGTGGTTTTTCACACACGATTTGAAAACTAATGAAATAATTATTTTAGATTAGAATAGTGGCTTGATATGGAAAGATAGATATCTTCAAGAGCTTTACAACACATTTTACTACACATGAAACGGATAAACAAGTATCAAGTTATGTGACTATAAAGTTTGAGAAGATAATGAAAATAGAGTTGTGAAATATCCCACATAGATAGGAAACTTTAGGAGCCAGCTATATAAGCAGATTGAGAACCATCATTTTTTATCTATGTGCTAAGAGCACAAAAGATAAAGTTGGACTTGGGCCACTTTTGTCTAGATGGACAGATATGGCTAAGTCGTCGGATGTGGCTAAGGTTCCCGAACCGGTTGGTGAAGGAACTCAAACCGGTCGGTGATAGTATCGGAAACCAGATAAAATTGGCAATCGGATGAAGCCGGCAACCGGATGGTGACGGAAATCGGACGGTGATGGAACCGGCGACCGGACGGAGCCGGAAACTGGACGTCGATGGAACCGACGATCGGACGAGGTTGGATGCGGACCAAACGGATTGGATGGGCAACAATCGAGACAGAAGGATGATTGGATCATGCGGCGAATTAAAGTAAAGTAAAGAAAGCTAAAGTAAAGGCCATGTGGACGATCGCATGCAACTAAAAGAAAAAGGCATGCAACTAAAAATGGATGCAACTAAAAGTAGAGGCCATGCAACTAAAAGTGGGCATGCAAAGTAACATTGAAGGCTATGATCAACGGAGAACTCCATATATATTCCATTTTTTTTTCCTCCACTCAGTTTGCTCATAATTATTTTTCTTTTCCTTCTAGGCTCCCTTATCTCACGTAGCCATAACACTCAAATAACCCTAATTTTCCCTATAGAAGCGATATCTCTCGTATAACCTAATCCTAAATTTCCCTACAAAAGCCATAACACTCAAAAACCCTAAATTTCCCTACAGAACCCATAACACTCAAAAACCCTAATTTTCCCTACGGAACCTAGAACACTAAAAAACCCTAAATTTCCCTATGGAAGCCATAACACTAAAAAACCCTAATTTTCCTTATAGAAGCCATATCTCTCAAAACACCTAATTTTTCTTTTCTACTAATCTCAGTAAACCTAAAACTTCTGAATCCCAATCTTGGGTCATGTTGTAATCTTTTTTTTCCCTTAATTCTTAATACATAACATACGAATTTGATATCCTCTGGTGGGAGGCCTCGGGGTCTTGCCTCAAGTTCACGTATCCTTGTCGTATTTCCGCGACACCGGTGCCGCGGTGAACGCCTCCTTCAGTCTACGCACCGACTCCGCATGCTCATTGCCCCACTCAAATTTATGCCCCTTCTTTAGCAACCCGTAGAGCGGCTCCGCGACGTGGGCGTAATGCGGGATCCAGATATGGTAGAACGCGCACGCGCCTAGGAGCCTCTGCACCTTCGTAACCGACTTGCATTCTTCCTTCATCGCGGAGATGGCTTCTACCTTTGCCGGAGACGGCTTTCGGCCGTAAGGCCCACACAAGTGCCCAACCACTAGGATCTCCGACTGCCCGAAAGTCGATTTCTCCCTAGAGAAGGTGAACCGCGCGTCCTCAAGTCTTTGAAGCACCTTCTCTCAGTCGCCAATGTGGTCCACTACGAATCTTCGGCATCCATCCAACCCAACCGTTTTGTCCTTTTCTCCTATCGGACCCCCTTTTATCGGGATGTCTTCCAAGAACGGCATGGTGATGTCCAGGATGCAATCCCTCAACACCTTGTTCATCGCATTCACCATGTGTGCCATCGAGTTGGTCCCTCCCTGCGGTAGGGTACACATCCGCACCAGGCTGAGAGGAGTCTGCATTGTTGTGATATCCCTGCTCTTCACGGCTAGTTGGAACTGATCGTACCCCGAGTACAGATCACCAATCAAATAGATCGACCTTTCAGCGAAGGCCTCCGCGAACTCGTCAATGGTCGGTTCGACAACTGCATTCCGAATGGTCACCTTGTTGACCGGCTGCAGGTCCTGAATGAAGCGCAACAAACCATTCTTCTTTGGCACAGTAAACCACTGGTTCAAATATGGGGCACTCGACGGCTCGAGGATGCCCATCTCCACCTTCTGCTTCAGCAACTCCATCAACTTTGGGATGTGAGCTCTGGGTACCAGAATCGGCTTGAGATTCGACGGCACATGCGGTACTGTGAAGATCACCATTGGTTCCACGATCATCGGGTCTACGCACCCGATCTCCCCTGGCGCGAATGCGAAGGCCCTCCCGTGCCTTCCGAGCATTCTCTGAAACCGGTCCTCCTCCGCCGGCAGTAGAAAGCCATCCCCACCGACCTTGACCTCCCGTAGCGTTATGTCGGTGAACCGGTGTCCTATGAAGGCCAGATTCCGTAAACTTGGGTCCAACGCGACCCCCTTTCTCCGCTCCCTACTGGCCTCCAGCAAGGGAGCCGCAACTGGCCTCACCTTCCGGTCCACAGTCTTGTATTTTGTATCTACGCAGGCCGTCCGATCCGACCTGACGCCTTCCCAAAGTCGGCAATGACTTCGTACATCTCCACCGAGTTGACCGGAATCACTCGGTCTTCATTGAGGCCTTTATTGATCACCTTTCGCATTTCCCCCAAGGTGTCGTCGAAAGAGACCGCCTCCACGGCGCTGCTGATTTCTTCATCGGGGCGGAGGACTCCGCACTCCTTGAAGCGTTCCTCGGCCCTCCTCTTCTCCCGGCCATTGACACCGACTATTGTACATCCTCCGTTGTCGGAGACCCAAAACTTCCTACCTATAGTACACGTGTGGGGTTCCGCCGGAGTGTCCGGACTATCACGACCCCACGCCTTGATAGCCCTCTCTAAAAATCTCCTCGGTTGTCGCCGCTGAGGGTCTCGCGGTTACGCTCATGGTTCGGTGACACTGTCAGAAATTGGACGAAGTGCCTCCCATCCTAGCTTTTCACACGTGCGTACACTGAACCGTTATCCAACACCTTTGTCTCCATGCGTGCCGCCGTAATGTACGGTTCGCTGAGTATCATCGGGTGCGAGGATGTCTCTTGCACGAAGAAGTGTTGATCAATCTCGACATCGCCGATTTTCACGCGTACATTCGGGCAGGCCCCATGCAGCTCCTCCATGGCGCATGTTGCCGCGCATATCTTCCACCCATGCTTGGTGTTGATCGGCCACTTCCCTTTTTTATAGAAGTCCATAGACATCAGGTTGATCTCCGACCCGTGGTCAATCAGCGCCACTATTGGCTCCTGGACGTCCCCGACCCGAACAAGGGTTTCTGGAGTAGCCCTTGCCCAGTGCAACTTTGAATAGTGGCTCTCTACCAACTCGTCTTCCAGGGCCGTGTCCTCCATGTGCGTCGTTTGCACCTCCACCGACTTGTTCGGCTCTGACTCCGTCAAGAGCCGTTTACGTTTCACCAAGTCCACGATGGAATTGTGGAACTCCTTCTTCGCGATCCGAGCACCTCCCTTAGCGACAACTCCACCTTGCTGTCGAGAATCCGCTCCTCGAGGACCTTTCGCAGGTCCGTTGTCCTCTCTATCTCAGTGCTCAGCCGGTAACCGGCCCGCTTCATTCTGTCCGGTGCGCCGGGGTTACCGGCATCATTCGGCTTTGGCCCGAACTGGGTCTCATACCGCTGGGAGGGTCCGGCCCCTCCGGCTTATCCTGTTCGCTTGTCTCCTACCAAAACCTCATAGTTTTGGCACGCCGCTTCCACGAATCCGGTTTTCTCCTCGACTAGGTCGTCCCATCCGGTAACCTCTCGGAGCCGTTTCTCTCCACGGTCTGCTTCTTCCTTCCTCAGTCGTACGTCGGCGAGGCCTTCTATCACCAACGGCCAGAATCTAGAGTCTTTCGTCTTTCGGCCTTCCTTGCTTCTGACCCAGATTCCGGCCGATGCCGAATAATGGATAGCCTCTGCATGGCGCGCCGATGCTTCTTTCATCAACCTCTTCATTCCGCAATGCCCGAAATTCGTCTCTAGGGGTCTCCGGGTGTCACCGGTGTGCACCCGCCCATTCCACAGGTATACCACATTGCTTCTAAGCGCGTCTACAAAATCCACACACTCTTTCCGGGCGTGGCCGACCGTCTCGCACCACATGCACCGCTGCCCAGGCGGAGGCCTCCGGTCGTGGGACTATTCGCCGCTGTCTCTCCAAGCCTGCGCGATTTGCAAGTCGCGCACCATTTGTGTCATCTCCTCAAGAGCCATTCCTCCGAATGGGCCCTTGACCACGCCGGTCGAGGTCGAGCCCGTCTTGAGCCAATCCCGGGTTTCCTCCTTTTGTGCCGACGTGTTACTCTGTAGGGCTGGACAATAACCTAACACAGGGTGTCTACAAAAGACACTTCACCAAAGGGTGTTACGGTGGAACAGAGTTAGACCGACGATTAATCCGACCTTAATCGTTTACTTAAGCAACAAATCCTTAATCTTAATACACGTGTAAGATAGAAAGTAATTAGCACAGAACAGTAATCAATGCACAGAGATAAGGAAATAGAGCTTTATTAATTATCCGTCCCCATTTACAATGTAATCGGGCCTTTTTATAGATCACCATCTCTGGCTACAAAACGGTGCCAACCGGCACACTAATATGAACCAGTCTGGATCCGGATCGGCATACCAATTCCGGTCCGTCCGTTCACTACTCTAAAATCTACTTAATTACTTAATATCCTAATAACAACCTCGGATTATTTCTGCCCATTCATATTCTGGACTGTCCTTCACTCCTTGCCGGCTAGCTAAAACATGGCACGCCCGTGGGATAGTACCTTGTACGTCGAGGGGCTCTAAGGGTTCTTCGGAAGGCTGATCGGACTGCTGTTGCTGCTCCTCCTGCAATTGCTCCATTGGCTGTGAAAGTTGCTCTGGTTGCTGCTCGTTGGCGGTTGCTGTGGTTCCTGCTACTACGTGGTCTCCGGCTCTTCTAGGCGTTGCTCCTCCAACGGTTGTGCCGGTGGTTGTTGCGACGCTTCCTCCCTTGGCTGCTCCTCTTGAGTTACATCCGGTTGGCTTGTGCCGAGCTTGGCTATGTCCGTCCCTTGCTCCGACGATGGCTCTTCATCACTGAGATTGATTGTTGCCATGCTCTTTGTCGCCTCTTGCCGTAGCCTCTCCTTTTCGTAACTTTCAAACTGGATTTGGTTATCCAGCCAATCATTGCCCAGTTGTGCCACTAGTTGCCGGACCACCGTTATCTGTTCATCAGCCAAGGCCATGAAGTCCTCTGCCAATTCGTCTTTCACGGCAGCAAAGTCTTCATTTTCTAGTTTATAGAACTCATCGCCTTCTTTCTGCCGGTTTTCTGCATCCGCCCTTAGCAACTGTAACTCGACAGCGTGCTTCGCCCATTTTGACCACCATACTACTGAGCTATCTTCAATCAAACACTTCGTTCGATTCTTCCATGCATGTACAATGCACCTGATCCGCTCCAGCCCCGTCTTTGATTTATCTTCAACGGCCTGCCGGTCATCTTTCAACTGTTTAAGCAGGTTCACCGTTACCACCTCTTGGTCCTTGTAGCGCACCTATTGATTCTAATACGTTGTCTGCACTCTTTGTAAGACCATGGTAGCGCGTTCCGTTTCCCCCTGATGTTGCATCTGGAGTTCCATGAGTTCCTTCGCCGCTTCAACTTGTATGGTTTCCTTCTCAGCCCGTTCTTTTGCTAGTGCCGTCTCTGCTCGTTGCATTTCATTCTGGAGCTTGAACATCTTCTCCTGCTGCTGGTCACTGTTAGTGATAAGCTTCTTGTATTCCGACTCAACATGTTTATAATCCCGGTGCAGGTGGTCCAACTCTTCTGATTTCTGCTTTAGCTTCTGATTGATCTGGCAGTGAGCTCGGTCTTCCCTATCCTTTTGCTGTCGAAGCTCTTCTTTGAGTCTCTCGATCTCCGTTTCCGCCATCCTTCGGAGTTTATCCTTCTCTTGCAGCACTTTTTCCTTCTCTTCCTTAAGCCGGTCATAGGCTTGGCGTCCCTTCCGCAGACTGTCTTCTGCTTGTCAGAGATTGTCAGTAGTCTTCCGTTGTTCCTCCTCCTCCGCCATTCATAATTCTCTTTCCCTGGCCCATAATGCTTCCTGTGTGGCCAGGTCTTCTTTGAGAATGGCAAGCTCTTGCGCTTGCCCTGTACTTATATCCGGGTTTGTTCTTGGCACCGGGGTCATATTATTATGTACAATTGCCGGTGTTTCATTATTCTGTACATGTACCGGAGCCACCGGTTCCTGCTCCCTGGGTCCTGTGATGACCTTCCTAGCCAATTCTTCCTTGGCTATTTCTACTTCTCGTTCCAAGTTCCGGATCCTTGACCGGGCCTTCTCTAGTTCTCCGGTTGTGGCTAGTAATTGGTCCACTTGTGCTTTCTCCTCTGCCTCCATATAATGGACCACTCCGGCTATTTGCTCACCGATCCACCTCAGCCATTGGCTGCTAGTGCCTTGTGGTTGTGTCGGCGCGGAGGGTTGGCCGATTTCTGCACTTGCCAGTGTTTGATCTGGTCTGATTGCCAGCTTTGGCTCTGGTTGGGTACCACATGGCAATACCGTCTTTGGTTGTGCCTGAGTCGGCGTCCTATCCTCTTCTGGACCCGATTGCTTGCCGGCATGGTCGATAGTGCTCTTCTTCTGGCGCCGCTGGAGGTGCTCGCTGGGCTCCTCCGCCGTTTCCTCCTCCTAAGTCCCAAGATTGATTTTCATGGCCAAGGGATCTGGCTCTTGTTGACCCGGTTGGCGAAATGTAATTTTTATTAGTCGTGCCGGTGTTGCCTCATGCGTCTCCGCCTGGCTAGGCCGCTCGTTCGCCATTTTCTCAGTCTCGGCCTCTTTCCCCTTGGTTGCCTTAGCCGCCAATTGCTACTACCGCTTCGAAGCCGGTTTGGAGGTTCCTTGGGCTGTTCTTCCCCGCTTCTTTGTCGTGTTGCGCTCCACTGGTGGTGCTAACAGTGTGAGCCATTGTGTCATCGCCGACCATATTTTTCTTCCATCCTTCCCTCTTACCGAGTCGATGGCCGCGCGCAATCCGTCGGCCATCAACACCGACCAGTCCACCTGTATGCCTTCATATGTGGGGATAATTAACCTGGCTTTGTTCCTAGGCATTACCGGGGGTCGAGGGTACACATGGCCATACTCGTGCAGTACATGAGCAATCTCTCAAAATAAGCCATCCTCACTGTCCTATGTGCGATATGCCTCACTGGCCAGAGAATACTCACTGAAGTATTTCGTGAGCTGCTTCGAGGTAGGGTTGTCGACGGTGAAGATGCCCCCCTCGGGTAGGCCCGTCAGGGCACGGATGGCCTCCTCTGTGATTACTTATGTATCGATGGCTTTGACAACCCTTTCCGCCTCTTTGTGTGGTGGTGCCTCCATGATCCTCAAGAATCCTTCCAAACCGTGTTGCTTTAACCACTTCTTGGCTGCCTCCGAGAGCGTCATGCAGTCCATTTCTATTAGGATCTCGGTCCCTCCGGATGGGATACAAAGGCCCAGCATCGGAAGACCCGGTGAGAACCGGATGACGAGCACCCAGCAAGGAAGACCCGGTGAGAACCGGATGTTGTAGGCCCGGTGAGAACCTCTCACCGGATGAAGGGACATATATGTAGATATATTTTTGAGAGCCCATTGGGGCTATATCTGTAAATAGTCCTAATGTCATATTAGTATAAATGTGACCTAGGGCAAACAGTGTGTATGATTATGATAGTTGCTGTTATTATCTTTGTATAGCGTAATTAGTGTAACGACTGTACTGAAAGAGAGAGAGAGAGAGAGAACGATACAGAGCATGTCTCTGTTGTAACCGCCGCTAGGCGAAGATTGTGAGCAAGAGGTCATTGCCTCTGTGCTCCCTGTTGTACTCCCTATGGACTCCCGTGGTTTTTCCCTATCAAGGTTTTCCACGTTAACGTCCTGTGTATTCTCTATTTGTTTGTGTACTTACCTCCATCCCCATTTCTTCTGTGTTTGATTGTCATCAAGTGATCCACGCTTCGGTTGTGGTTGGAGATTATTCCGCATATTTCGCGTCAAACTGGTATCAGAGCGAAACGACACAAAAAAATGGACGATTCATTGGGAGGCATGTTCAAGCTCACCGGCTCCAACTACTCAATGTGGAAGTCGAAGATTAGGGACATGCTCGTGGTTAAAGATCTTTGGTTGCCGGTTTAGTTCGGGGACAAGAGACCGGGCAAAATCGATGCCACAATATGGGAGGTGATGCACATGAAGACAACGACATACATACGGTGCTTCATCGACATGAGTCTATACAACAACTTCAATGAAGAGAGCAAGGCTCATGAGCTCTGGGAGAAGATCGGCATTATGTTTCAGAACAAAAATGCTATTAATTAGGTTTTGGTATTTCGGAAGCTAGTAAGACTACGGTACCAAGATGGCTCCAGCATGGCGGAGCACATGAATGCCTTCCAGGGGCTGATCCACCAGGCAACATCATTGGAAGTACCTCTCTCCAATGAGGTACTAGCACTACTCTTGCTCGGTTCCCTCCCAGATAGGTGGGAGACGTTGGTTGTCACTTTGGGCAACGCCGGGCCGGAAGGGAAACGGTTATCCCTAGCAAGAGTGAAGTCGAGCTTGCTAGATGAGGAGGTGGGTCGAAAAGACAAGGACACGAGCTCCGACTCCAAAGCGCTCCTTACCGAATCAGAACGTGGAAGACAGAGGAACCGTAGTCCCCAGAACGGGGAAAAGTTGGGGACACAATCAAAGTCAAGGGGGAGGCCTACTTGCTTCTATTGTGGCAAGCCGGGACACTTCCAGAAGAACTGTTGGCACTTCCGAAAAGACAAGGATACCGACGATACCGATTCGAAGCGGACACCGAACCGGAACGGTAAAGACCGGAGGGGACCGGACCGGAAGGGAACGATGGCAATCGCAGCAAGTGAAGAAGAGTTGATGCTCATCACCAAGGAGAGTGAGTTGAACCTTGCCGGCGATGAGACAACGTGGGTTGTCGATTCCGGAGCGTCGTTCCACCTTACCCCGGGCCGGAAATGCTTCTCATCCTACACAACCGGTGATCACGGTTGTGTCCGAATGGGGAATGAAAGTACATGCCGAATTGTCAGCATAGGAGATGTGTGGTTGACAACACCAACCAGATGCAAGCTGCTGCTGAAGGATGTCCGACATGTTCCTGAGGTTCCACTGAACCTGATATCAGCCGGTTGACTAGATGATGAAGGCTACACTGGTAGCATCCGGAATGGAGTCATGAAATTCAGCAAAGGGAGCCTGATAGTGGCTCGGGCCCGAAAGGTCAACACGTTGTACCTAATGAATGCCCGGTTATGCCCAGAAGACGTGAACGTGGCTTTCGACACTACCAGTGAGCTGTGGCACAAGAGACTGTGTCACATGAGTGTGAAGGGAATGAACAGGCTTGCCGATGAGAACCTCATTCCAGTGAAGAACATGCATCTTGAGAGGTGCACCGACTGCCTAGCCGGTAAGCAAAACTAGACCTCCTTCCGACCAAGGCCACCGATGAGACGTAATGCACCATTGGAGTTGGTGTATACCGATGTGTGTCAAGTGGACATGAAGTCCCATGCCGGAGTGCAGTACTTCGTGATGTTCATAGATGACCACAGCAAGAGGCTGTGGGCCACACTGTTGAGACTGTGTCACATGAGTGTGAAGGGAATGAACAGGCTTGCCGATGACAACCTCATTCCAGTGAAGAACGTGCATCTTGAGAGGTGCACCGATGGCCTAGCCGGTAAGCAAAACCGGACCTCCTTCCAATCAAAGCCACCGATGAGACGTAATGCACCATTGGAGTTGGTGCATACCGATGTGTGTCAAGTGGACACGAAGTCCCATGCCGGAGCACTGTCATGAAGAAAACCGTCCCTTGGCGCAATCGGTGCATAGCGCGCGTGAACCGGCTCTTCACGCGTGCGCGCCCTTTAATGTATATAACAGAGAATTAGGTACAAAGGTAGATCCTAGGAAGTTAGATTCGGTAGGTAGAAAGTTAATGAGGGAAACGGCTCCCTTCTTGAAGCTATAAAAGAGAGGGAGACGTGGGGAGATAGGGGGGGGGGGGGCATTGAGGAGGACGAAGTGCTGTCGGACTGAGAACCGAACGCTTCTCCTCTGTTTGTTCTCCATCGCCCTTCTCTGCAGGTTTTCGGGAGGCTCGCGCTGCTTCGAGGAATGCCCGTGTGCTTCCGGCAGCACCTCCATCCTATCCCCTTTCGTGCGCAGACGAGCAGGCATCAACATCTGTTCGCCGGCCTATTCGGTTGTAACTGCTCGCGTGCTCTGTTGTTTATTTGTCATTCGTTAATATACAAACATTCGTGTCTCTCTGTCTTTCTGTCCATTCGTGTCTTCCCCGTTGACTGGCCGTGTCCCTGTGTTTCTTTGCTCATACGTAACCGGGCGTCTCTCTCTTTCTCTTTCCCCTTCTATCACCTGCTCTTCGGTTCAAGACCCCGGTGGTCCCGCCTCGTTTCTCCACGCACGCGCGTAGTAACGCGACATCTTTGGTGAACCCGACGTGAACAAGGCGGCAGAGGAGCAGAAGATGAGGGGGTCAATTCTTCCAGAGGCCATGGCTTCGGCCGTGGACCGGATAGTGAGCACGCGCGAGGGCACCAGCGCCCTTGACAGGGCTATTGAGGCGATCGTCGGTACGATCGGCCGGTTCAGTGGAAAGGATGCCACGAGTTATTTGGCATCCTACCGGGCGGAGATGTTGATGAGGGATATTCCGGAAGAGAGGCGTCTTGCCGGATTCCCTTGAGTGGCGATGCCGGGCATCCATGCGGAGGTGCTCGAGGTCCAGGCAGAGAGCCGGACCTGGGAGGAGTTCAAAGGACGGCTCCTGGAGAAATACGGGCTGGATGACGCACTTCGACTTTCGAAGCGGGGCTTCATGGAGTGGGTGGAGTCCCCCAACAAAGGAAGAAATGCGTTGGTACTCCTCCGGGAGTTTGAGGAACGCTTTGCGCGCCTTTCGGCGCTTGATCGGACCGTTCTGGACACAAGTCATGTCCTACTGTTTGTCAAATCGGTTGACGCACGGGATCGGGAGCAAGTGGGCTCCTTACTGGAAACCGAAGACGGGCTGACGGCCGACTGGGTCGTGGTAAAAAGAGTCTGCGGCCGTTTTGACAAACGGTGGGAGTGGGCGGATACAGGGGCGACCACGGCGGGTCCTGTCGCAGCAAGGAAGCTCGAACCGATACCACAGGTGCGAAGGGAAGAGACCAGGGAGTGGCTCGAAACCGGTTCGGCTTCGATCGGCGTGGTCAGAGGCTCGTCCGAGGTAACAGCTTTTGAGGAGTTGACACGGGCGGTAAAGGATCTCCAGATCGCCCAGGCTCGGAGGGAAGGCGGCAAACGGGCTCGTGACCGACGGCCTCCGGCAGGAAATAGGCGCATGTGGTGCGACGAGGTCGGCCACATCCGGAAAGACTGCGGGGACTTTGCGGAGGCTTTGAGAAGCCGGGTAGTGTACCTGTGGGAAGGTCAGGTGCACGCCAGCGATACCCGGAGGGCCCTGAACCGAAACGACGGGCGAGGAGGAATGAAAAGGCTGATGGAAGAGGCGGCGGCCCGGCACGCGGAGACCGTCCACTACTCGGCGTCAGCCGGTATTCGGGTCGGAGGCAGCGAGGCCCGGAAGGAGAGCAAAGCCGGGTTCTAGCCGACGATGCTGGAAGGCCTCGCTAGTGCCCGACTAAGGAAAGACGAGGTAGACCGCGTGGAGAAGTGGGTCCAGGAGGTAACCGGGTGGAGTGACCCGGTCGAAGAAAAGACGGGTTTCGTCGAAGCAGCTTGCCAGAACTACGAGGCTCTGGTTGAAGACAAACGGGTAGGTAAAACCAGAGGGGCCGAACCCTCACAGAGATATGAAACCCGATTCGGGCCGAAACGGAACGAGGCCGGTGAGACCAGTGCCCGGGATGACCACAAGAAGGGCGGATACCGGTTGGGCACGGAGATCGAAAGGACCACGGACCTACGAAAGGTCCTGGAAGAACGAATCCTCGACAGCAAGGTGGAACTGTCGTTGCGGGAGGTGCTCGGAATCGCCAAGAAGGAGTTCCACGACTCCATCGTAGACTTGGTGAAGAGGAAGAGGCTGTCGACGGAGACAGAACCGGAAAGGCCGGTGGGGGTGCGGATGACGCACATAGAGGACATGGCGCTGGAAGACGAGTGGGCGGAGAGCCATTATTCGAGGCCACACTGGGCTCGAGCGACCACGGAAACCCAGGTGAAGATCGGAGATGTTCAAGAACCGGTGGTGGCGTTGGTGGACCACGGTTCGGAAATAAACCTGATGTCCATGGACTTCTACAAGAAGGGGAAATGGCCGATCAACACCAAGCACGGGTGGAAGATACGGGCGGCGACGCGCGCCACCGAGGAACTACACGGGGCCTGCCCAAACGTGCGAGTCAAGATCGACGACGTCGAGATAGAACAACACTTCTTTGTGCAGGAGACGTCCTCGCACCCGATCATACTGGGAGAACCGTACATTACGGCAGCACGGATGGAGACCAAGGTGCTGGACAACGGGTCGGCTTACGGGAGGGTCAAGAGTCAGGACGGGCGTCATTCGGTCCAGTTCCTGACGGTGTGACCGAACCACGAGCGAAACCGCGAGTCCCTCGGTGGCGAGAACCGAGAGGATTTTTAGAGAGGGCTGTCAAGGCATGGGGCCGCGATAGTCCGGACACTCCAGGAAACCCCCACAAATGTACGATAGAGGCGAAACCGAAGAAACCTTGTACCATAAGTAGGAAGTTTTGTTTCTCCGACAACGTAGGGTTTACGATAGTCGGCGTCGTTGGCCGAGAAAAGACAAGGGCGGAAGAGTGACTTCGGGCATGCGGAGTTCTCGGACCCAGTGAGGAAATCAACGGAGCCGTGGAGGCGGTCTCCTTCGACGATACCTTGGGAATACTGCGAGAGGTGGTCGGAGAGGGCCTTAAAGAGGACCAGACGATGGCGGTTTGTTCAGAAGAGATGTACGAAGTCATGGCGGACTTCAGTCAGGGGCTCGAGTTGGATCGGACGGCCCGGGTTGACACCAAAGTGTTGACACCCGACAAGCTGAACACATGCCGGAAGAAGATCGGGCTGGTAAGACACCCCATGCCGGAGTGAAGGGGGAGTTTGTTGGGAAACAGGTCCCTCTGGATGGGAAGGAAGAAGATCAGTGAAGATGAACAAACTCGGCCGAGGCCGAGGCCGAAACCGTATGAGTACCCGGCTACGGAGAGCCGGATGGTGCAAACCCGGTATGAACCGGATGAGGAGTACCCGGCTACGGAGAGCCGGATGGTGCAGGCCCGGTACGAACCGGATGAGGAGTACCCGGATGGTGCAGATCCGGTATGAACCGGAGGAAGAGACATATTCGTCAATATGTTTCTGAGAGCCCATCGTGGCTATATTTGTAAATAGCCGAAAAGTCATATTAGTATAAATATGACTTAGGGCAAACTTTTAGTTGTGGTCATGTTTCTTGTTGGTGCAAGAAGCAGAGATAGTACGTAACGGTGTATAGAGAGAGAGAGAGAAAGAGGTCGCTGCCTCTGTTGTAACTGCCGCCTGTGGCGAAGATCGTGAGTCCGAGGTCGTTGCCTCCGTGAACTCACTGTTTTGTACATTCATACATAGTGACAGTTTGCAGCCTGTGGGCTGCTGTGGTTTTTCCCCTAGTTTGGGGTTTTCCACGTTAACCTCCTGTGTATCTTCCTCTCCTTTGTGTCGCGCTTCATTTCTCGTTTTCTGTGTATGAAAAGAATCTCCGTTGTGGCCGAGCGTTGCGTATAAGGATCGACAAGTTCCCGTTGTCGTGAAGAAAACCGTCCACAAGCGGAATCGGTGCACAGGAGTGTAGGAACTAGCTCTTCTCGAATGTTGTCCATAGAAGATCCTAGGCAGGTAGATTTAGTGGGTAGGAAGTAAAGGGGAAACGGCTCCTTCCTTGCCTATAAAAAGGAGGGAGACGAGAAGGGGGAGGGGATCGCGGAGAGTCGAGGACGAAGTGCTGTCGGTTTGCGTGCGAAGGCTTCTCTCTCTCTCTCTGGTTCGCAAACTCCATAGCTTCCTTCTGTGCAGGTTTCGGGAGGCTCGCGCTGCTCTGAGGAATGCCCGAGTGCTTCCGGCAGCACCTCCAACCTGCTCCTGTCTTTCTGTGCGTTTACGAACAGGCATCGGCATCTGTTCACCGGCCTGTTCGGTTGTAACCAACTTCGTGTTTTTGTTGCTTCCGTGTTCTTGTTGTTGTCTTTGTTAATACATACATACATACATTCGTGTCTCTTTGTGTCGCTGTCCCACTCGCGTCTTTATGTCGAAGGGCCGTGTCCCTGTGAATCTACGCTCGCACGTGGTGGGTCTCTTGTCCTTTCTCTCTTGCTCTTCGGTACAGGACCCTTGAGGTCCCGCCTCATTCCACACATCCGCGAGGAAAACCTCGACATCTTGGTGAACCCGACGTGAAGGAGGCGGCAGAAGAGCAGAAGATGAAGGGGTCGGATCTTGCAGAGGCCATGGCTTCGGCCGTGGATCGGATATTGAGTGCACGCGAGGGCACCGGCGCCCTCGACAGAGCCATTGAGGCAGTCGTCGGTACGATCGGCCGGTTCAGCGGAAAGGATGCAACGAAGTATTTGGCGTCCTACGGGGCAGAAATGCTGATGCGGGACATTCCGGAAGAGAGGCGTCTTGCCAGGTTTCCTCGAGTGGTGATGCCGAGCATCCATGCGGAGGTGCTCGAGGTGCGGGCGGAGAGCCGTACCTGGGAGGAATTCGAAGGCCGACTCCTAGAAAAATACGGGCTGGACGATGCGCTCCAGCTTTCGAAACGGGACTTCATGGAATGGGTGGAGTTGACGCGGGCGATAAAGGATCTCCAGATCGCCCAGACTCGAAGGGAAGGCGGCGAACCGGCTCGTGACCGACGGCCGACAGCGGGGAACAGGTGCATGTGGTGCGACGAGGTCGGCCACATTCGGAAGGACTGCGGCGATTTCGCAGAGGCGTTGAGGAATCGAGTGGTGTACTTGTGGGAAGGCCAGGTGCACGCCGGCGACACCAAGACGGCCCTGAACCGAAACGACGGGCGAGGAGGTATGAAGAGACTGATGGAAGAGGCAGCGGCCCGACACGTAGATGCCATCCACTACTCGGCGTCGGCCGGAATTCGGGTCGGGGGCAGCGAGGCCCGAACAGAGGGCAAAGACGGATTCTGGTCGGCAATGCTGGAAGGTCTTGCCGGCGCACGGCTAAGGAAAGATGAAACGGACCGCGCTGAGAGACGGGTCCGGGAAATAACCGGGTGGAGCGATCCGGTCGAGGAGAAGACGGGCTTCGTAGAGGCCGCCTGCCGGAACTACGAGGCTCTGGTAGAAGACAAACGAGTGGGGAAAGCCGGAGCGGCCGGGCCCTCACAACGGTACGAGACCCGATTCGGGCAACGACGGAACGATGCCGGCGGGTCCAGCTCGCAAGATAACCCCAGGAAGGGCGGATACCGACTGGGGATGGAGATAGAAAGGACTATGGACCTACGAAAGGTCCTAGAAGAACGGATCCTCGACAGCAAAGTGGAGCTGTCATTGCGAGAGGTGTTAGGGATCGCCAAGAAGGAGTTCCACGACTCCATTGTAGACCTGGTGAAATGGAAGAGGCTGTCGACGGAGACGGAACCGGAAAGACTGGTGGAGGTGCGGACGACGCACATCGACGACATGGCGTTGGAAGATGAGTGGGCGGAGAGCCACTATTCAAGGCCGCACTGGGCCCGAGCAACCACGGAGACCCCGGTGAAGATCGGAGATGTTCAGGAACCGGTGGTGGCATTGGTGGACCATGGTTCGGAAATAAACCTGATGTCAATGGACTTCTATAAGAAGGGAAAGTGGCCGATCAACACCAAGCACGGGTGGAAGATACGGGCGGCGACGCGCGCCACTGAGGAACTGCACGGGTCCTGCCCGAACGTGCGAGTCAAGATCGACGACATCGAGATTGACCAACACTTCTTCGTACAGGAGACGTCCTCGCACCCGGTCATATTAGGGGAACCATACATCACGGCGGCGCGAATGGAGACCAAGGTGCTGGACAACGGTTCGGCCTACGCGAGGGTCAAAAGCCAGGACGGGCGCCATTCGGTTCAATTTCTAACGGTGCGGCCGAACCACGAGAGAAACCGCGAATCCCTCGGTGGCGAGAACCGGGAGGATTTTTAGAGAGGGCTGCCAAGACGTGGGGCCGAGACAGCCCGGACACTCGGGAAAGACCCCACGACTGTATGATAGAACCGAAACCAAAGGAACCCTGTACGATAATTAGGAAATTCTGCTTCTCCAACAACGGAGGGTGCATGATAGTCGGCATCGTCGGCCGAGACAAGACAAGGGCGGAAGTGCGACTTCGAGTGTGCGGAGTTCTCGGCCCGGACGAGGAAATCATCGGAGCCGTGGAGGCGGTCTCCTTCGACGACACCTTGGGAATGCTGGGGGAGGTAGCCGGAGAAGACCTTAATGAAGACCGGACGATTCCGTTATGTTCCGAAAAGATGTACAAAGTCATCGTGAACTTCAGTCGGGGGCTCGGGTCGGATCGGACGGCCCGAGTTAGCACGAAGTACAAGACTGTGGACCGGAAGGTAAGGCCCGTCGCGGCACCCTTACCGAAGGGCAGCGAGTCCCGAATCAGAGGGGTTGCGTCGGACCCCAGTTTACGAGATCCGGCCTGCATAGGACACACCTTCACCGACGGGACGCTCCGGGAGCTCAAGATCGGTGGGGGCGGGTTCCTACTGCCGGCGGAGGAAGACCGGTTTCGGAGAATGCTCGGAAGGCACGGGAAAGCCTTCGCGTTTTCGCCGGAAGAGATCGGGTGCGTAGACCCAACGATTGTGGAGCCGATGGTGATATTCACGGTACCACATGTGCCATGGAATCTCAAGCCGATTCCAGTACCGAGAGCCCACGTCCCGAAGTTGATGGAGCTATTGAGGCAAAAAGTCGATATGGGCATTCTCGAACCATCGAGTGCCCCATACTCGAACCGATGGTTTACCGTACCAAAGAAAAACGGAACATTGCGCTTCATTCAGGACCTGCAGCCGGTCAACAGAGTGACCATTCGGAACGCAGGAATCGGACCAACCATAGACGAGTTCGCAGAGGCCTTCGCCGGAAGGTCGATTTACTCGGTCGGTGATCTGTACTCGGGGTACGACCAGTTCCAGCTAGCCGTGGAGAGCAGAGACATTACGACGATGCGAACCCCCCTCGGCCTAGTGCGAATGTGTACCCTGCCACAAGGAGGGACCAACTTGGTAGCCCACATGGTGAATGCAATGAACAAGGTACTGAGGGATTGCATCCTGGACATCACCATGCCGTTTCTAGACGACATCCCGATCAAGGGGTGCCCGGTGGAGGAGAAGGACGAGACAGTCGGGCCGGACGGATGCCGGCGATTCGTGGCGACACACATCGACGACTGCGAGAAGGTGCTATAGAGGCTAGAGGATGCGAGGCTCACCTTCTCCGGGGAGAAATCGGCCTTCGGGCAATCGGAAATCCTGGTGGTCGGACACCTATGTGGACCTTATGGCCGGAAGCCGTCTCCGGCAAAGGTAGAAGCCATCTCCGCGATGAAGACCGATTGTAGCTCGGTTACGGAAGTTCGGAGGTTCCTGGGGGCATGCGCGTTCTACCACATATGGATCCCGCATTACGCCCACGTTGCGGAGCCACTATACGGGTTGCTGAAGAAAGGGCGAAAATTCGAGTGGCGAGACGAGCACACGAAGTCGGTCCGGAAGCTGAAGGAAGCTCTTGCGGCAGCACCGGCGCTCCGGAAGGCTGTCTACGGGAAGGGTACCCCGGTATACATAACAGTGGATACGAGTCCGACCGGGATCGGATGGGTCGTCAACCAAGAGGACAAGAACGGCATTCGATTCCCGATCCGATTCGGCGCGAAGGTTCTCAGTGAACGACAACGAGGGTACGACCAGGTTAAACGCGAACTCTGGGGTATCGTTTCGGCAGTAAAGGCTGACAAAGACTACTTGATCGGGACAGAAGTGCTTATCGAGACGGATTGCCTGCCGATTCTCGGCATGGTTTCCGGATGCGCGACACCGGACCTGGCGATGCTCCGGTGGATAGCGTACATCAAGTCCCTGGACCCGGAAATACGGCACATTTCCGGAAAGGACAACGCCATGGCCGACATGCTTTCGAGGGCGAGGTTTGATGACGAGGGCGGCATGGTTTCGGAGGACGAAGAAGTCGGCGTGGACTTCTTCGAGGCGGCGTACGTAACAACCGATGGGACAAGCACTCCGGCACTTAACGACTTCGACGAGAGCAAGTACGATGGCGAGTGGCTCCAGATCGGGGGATTTTTGAGGACAATGACGCCGGATGCATCATGGACGAAGGACGAGGCCAACCGGATCCGGAAGAAAGCTTACCGATTCTTTCTCCGGGACGGATACTTATGGAAGCACCCGAAGAAGAGGAACGGCGTCCCGCTCCGGGTGGTGGCAATGAAGGAAGAACAGGAGGAGCTGCTGACGGCCTACCATGATAGCCCTTGGGCTGGACACCGTGGAACGTGGGCCATGTTCGAGAAGATAAAGGGGAAGTACTGGTGGCTGGGACTGTACCGGGATGTGCATCGGTTCGTGACGACTTGCGAGAGCTGTCAGATGCACTCTATAGTCCGACATCGAGACGAGCTTCACCCTACGTACCCTCCGACCATCCACTTCAAATGGATGGTAGACCTGGTGACGATGCCGATGGGAGTAGGACAGATGCGGTATCTGGTCCTGGCTCGGGAAGATCTGACAAACCAGGTAGAAGGCCGGGCCCTTCAGAACAAAAAGACCTCGGCCGTATGTCGGTTCCTCATTGAGGACGTTATATGCCGGTACGGGTGCGTCGGGAAGATCGTGGCTGATCGCAGGGAGTTGGACGCCGAAGAGGCCGAGGAGCTGTTCGACCGGCTAGGAGTCAAGCTCTCGCTTACCACTGCGTATAATCCGGAGGCGAATGGGAAGGTGGAGCGCGGACACGGACCGATCATCAAGGCGTTAGTTCAGGCATGCGGAGGTCAAGTCGGGAACTGGCCGCGGCTGCTGCCTTACACGTTGTGAGCGGACCGAACTACGCACAGTTTGGTAACCGGATTCATGCCGGCAGAACTCATGTTTGGGCAGAAGCCGGTCATGCCGATGGAACGTACGATCTCCTCGTGGGCAACCGTGGACTGGAGAGACGAGATGAGCCGGGAGGAACTGCTGGTGGCGTGTATACGACAGCTCGAGCGAAGACCGGAGGACGTGGAGCAGGCTGCGGAAAAGCTTCGGGAAGCAAGGATGAGGAACAAAGCCCGGTTCGACCGAACGCACCGGCTCCGACCGAAGAAGATCGAGGAAGGCGACTGGGTGCTAGTCTACGACAGCAACCTTGACAACCAGCACCGAGCGACACGGAAGTTCGCAAGAAGGTGGTTCGGGCCTTACGTGGTACAAAGCGCCAACGACAACGGGACGTACCATCTGGCGGAACTCGACGGTACGAGAATGGCGATACCGGTAGCAGGGAAGCGGATCAAAGCGTTCAAGAAGCGTCACGACGATGAGCCGGATCCGGTTGGCCTGGACCGCGACGACGAACAATCCGAAACCGAGGAAGAACCGACGGGCAGGGAATGAAGGCTGGACCGGTTTTCTCCGTCCCGACTCAATTTGGCGCATGCCGGTGGATGCGCGGTTAGGTGTGGGCGGATGTCGTGAAGAAAACCGTCCACAAGCGGAATCGGTGCACAGGAGCGTAGGAACCGGCTCTTCTCGAATGTTGTCCATAGAAGATCCTAGGCAGGTAGATTTAGTGGGTAGGAAGTAAAGGGGAAACGGCTACTTCCTTGCCTATAAAAAGGAGGGAGACGAGAAGGGGGAGGGGATCGCGGAGAGTCGAGGACGAAGTGCTGTCGGTTTGCGTGCGAAGGCTTCTCTCTCTCTCTCTGGTTCGCAAACTCCATAGCTTCCTTCTGTGCAGGTTTCGGGAGGCTCGCGCTGCTCTGAGGAATGCCCGAGTGCTTCCGGCAGCACCTCCAACCTGCTCCTGTCTTTCTGTGCGTTTACGAACAAGCATCGGCATCTGTTCGCCGGCCTGTTCGGTTGTAACCAACTTCGTGTTTTTGTTGCTTCCGTGTTCTTGTTGTTGTCTTTGTTAATACATACATACATTCGTGTCTCTCTGTGTCGCTGTCCCACTCGCGTCTTTGTGTCGAAGGGCCGTGTCCCTTCGAATCTACGCTCACACGTAGTGGGTCTCTTGTCCTTTCTCTCTTGCTCTTCGGTACAGGACCCTTGAGGTCCCGCCTCATTCCACGCATCCGCGAGGAAAACCGGTTCGGCGCGAAGGTCCTCAGCGAGCGACAATGAGGATATGCCCAGGTTAAACACGAACTCTGGGGTATCGTTTCGGCGGTGAAGGCCGATAAAGACTATCTGATCGGGACAGAGGTGATTATCGAGACGGACTGCCTGCCGATTCTCGGCATGGTCTCCGGATGCACAACCCCGGACCTGGCAATGCTCAGGTGGATAGCGTACATCAAGTTCCTGGATTCGGAAATATGACACATTTCCGGGAAAGACAATGCCATGGCCGACATGCTTTCGAGGGCGCGATTCGACGACGAGGGCGGCATGGTTTCGGAGGACGAGGAAGTCGGCGTGGACTTCTTTGAGGCGGCTTACGTAACAACTGAGGGGGGGAGCACTCCGGCGCTTAACGATTTCAACGAGAGCAAGTACGATGGGGAGTGGCTGCAAATTGGGGGATTCTTAAGGACGATGACGCCAGACGCGTCATGGACAAAGGACGAGGCCAACCGGATCCGGAAGAAAGCGTACCGATTCTTTCTCCGGGACGGATACTTGTGGAAGCACCCGAAGAAGAGAAACGGCATCCCGCTCCGAGTAGTGGTGATGGAGGAGGAACAGGAGGAGTTGCTGAAGGCCTACCACGATAGCCCCTGGGCTGGACACCGTGGGACATGGGCCACGTTCAAGAAACTAAAGGGGAAGTACTGGTGGCCGGGACAGTACCGGGATGTGCATCGGTTCGTGACAACTTGTGAGAGTTGTCAGATCCACTCCATAGTCCGACATCGGGACGAGCTTCACCCTACATACCCTCCGGCCATCCACTTCAAATGGATGGTAGATTTGGTGACGATGCCGATGGGCGTAGGGCAGATGCGATATCTGGTGCTGGTCCGGGAGGACCTGACGAACTAGGTGGAACAAAATGACTACGGCCGTGTGTCGGTTCCTGATCGAGGACGTGATATTCCAGTACGGGTGCGTCGGGAAGATCGTGGCTGACCGCGGGGAGTTGGATGCCGAAGAGGCCGAGGAGTTGTTTGACCAGTTAGGGGTCAAGCTCTCGCTCACCACAGCGTGCAATCCGGAGGCGAACGGGAAGGTGGAGCGCGGACATGGACCGATCGTCAAAGCGCTAGTCCGGGCGTGCGGAGGCCAGGTCGGGAACTGGCCACGACTGTTACCTTATGCCTTGTGGGCGAACCGGACAACGTACAGTTCGGTAACCGGGTTCATGCCATCAGAGCTCATGTTCGGACAGAAGCCGATCATGCCGATGGAGCGGACGATCTCCTCTTGGGCGACAGTGGACTGGAGAGACGAGATGAGCCGGGAAGAACTGCTAGTGGCGCGTATACGACAACTCCAGTGGAGGCCAGAGGACGTGGAACGAGTGGCGGAGAGACTTCGGACAGCAAGGATGAGGAACAAAGCCCGGTTCGACCGAACGCACCGGCTCCGACCAAAGAAAATCGAGGAAGGCGACTCGGTGCTAGTCTACGACAGCAGCCTCGACAACCAACACTGGGCAACACGGAAGTTTGCAAAGCGGTGGTTCGGGCCTTATGTGGTAACGAGCGCCAACGACAACGGGACGTATCACCTGGCGGAACTCGACGGTACGAGGATGGCCATACCGGTAGTAGGGAAGCGGATCAAAGCGTTCAAGAAGCGCCACGACGGTGAACCGAATCTAAGAGGCCTGGACAGTGACGACGAACAGTCCGAAACAGAGGACGAACCGATGGACGAGGAACCGGAACCCGGACCGGTTTTCTCCAACCAGAACCCAATTTTGGCGCATACCGGTGGATGCGCGGTTAGGTGGGGGCGGATGTCGTGAAGAAAACCGTCCCTTGGCGCAATCGGTGCATAGCGCGCGTGAACCGGCTCTTCACGCATGCGCGCCCTTTAATGTATATAACAGAGAATTAGGTACAAAGGTAGATCCTAGGAAGTTAGATTCAGTAGGTAGAAAGTTAATGAGGGAAACGGCTCCCTTCTTGAAGCTATAAAAGAGAGGGAGACGCGGGGATATAGGGGGGGTGGCATTGAGGAGGACGAAGTGCTGTCGGAACGAGAACCGAACGCTTCTCCTCTGTTTGTTCTCCATCGCCCTTCTCTGCAGGTTTTCGGGAGGCTCGCGCTGCTTCGAGGAACGCCCGTGTGCTTCTGGAAGCACCTCCATCCTATCCCCTTTCGTGCGCAGACGAGCAGGCATCGGCATCTGTTCGCCGGCCTATTCGGTTGTAACTGCTCGCGTGCTCTGTTGTTTATTTGTCATTCGTTAATATACAAACATTCGTGTCTCTCTGTCTCTGTGTCCATTCGTGTCTTCCGCGTTGACGGGCCGTGTCCCTGTGTTTCTTTGCTCATACGTAACCGAGCGTCTCTCTCTTTCTCTTTCCCCTTCTATCACCTGCTCTTCGGTTCAAGACCCCGGTGGTCCCGCCTCGTTTCTCCACGCACGCGCGTAGTAACGTGACAGCGCAGTACTTCGTGACGTTCATAGATGACCACAACAAGAGGTTGTGGGCCACACTGTTGAGACTGTGTCACATGAGTGTGAAGGGAATGAACAGGCTTGCCGATGACAACCTCATTCCAGTGAAGAACGTGCATTTGGAGAGGTGCACCGACTGCCTAGCCGGTAAGCAAAACCGGACCTCCTTCCAATCAAAGCCACCGATGAGACGTAATGCACCATTGGAGTTGGTGCATACCGATGTGTGTCAAGTGGACACGAAGTCCCATGCCGGAGCGCCGTACTTCGTGACGTTCATAGATGACCACAACAAGAGGCTGTGGGCCACACTGTTGAGACTGTGTCACATGAGTGTGAAGGGAATGAACAGGCTTGCCGATGACAACCTCATTCCAGTGAAGAACGTGCATCTTGAGAGGTGCACCGACTGCCTAGCCGGTAAGCAAAACCGGACCTCCTTCCAATCAAAGCCACGATGAGACGTAATGCACCATTGGAGTTGGTGCATACCAATGTGTGTCAAGTGGACACGAAGTCCCATGCCGGAGTGCAGTACTTCGTGACGTTCATAGATGACCACAACAAGAGGATGTGGGCCACACTGTTGAAGACGAAGGATCAGGTGTTATCCGTCTTCAAGGAGCTCCACGCAAGAGTGGAAAGAGAAACCAGACGGAAGCTGAAGGCGGTTCAAGCAGATAACGGAGGGGAATACCGGGGGCAGTTCGAGGAGTACTGCCGCTTAAAGGGAATCTGGCTCGAATTTACGGTGCCGAAGACGCCGGAACTAAACAGGCTAGCCGAGAGGATGAACCAGACCATAATGGAGAGGGTCCGGAGTATGCTAGCACATGCTAAACTACCCAAGACGTTTTGGGCTGAGGCACTGTCAACAACGACGTATGTGATAAACAGATCACCCTTAGTGCCCTTGGATGGAGACACATTGCAAAAGGTGTGGACCGGTAAGGAAGTGTCCTACCGGCATTTGAAGGTGTTCGGGTGTCTCGCGTACGTGCATGTTGCTAAGGACCGTAGAGGAAAGTTGGATCCAAAGACCCGGCCATGCATACTCCTCGGATACGGCGATGATGAGTTCGGCTACAGAGTGTGGGATCCGGTTGACAAGAAGGTTTTCCGGAGCCGAGATATTATCTTCATGGAGGACAAGACTCTTGCCGACTAGGAGTCAGAGAAGAAGATAATGAACTCCGATGAGATTCGGACCCACCCGGCTAAGAGCCGGTTGACACTCAAGGAACCAGCCGGTTACGGTGAGGATACCGAACCGACAGAAGAAGTAGAGCAAGCTGAAACCGGAACTGGCCAAGACCCCGAATCGGATTCGGATGAAGAACAAATAGAGGAGCCGGTTGCCGAAAGCCAAAGACAGAGATATCCTCTCAGAGAGAGAAGGCCCCCCCGGAGATTTCCAGATGCAGAGCATGTGCTGCTGACCGATGAGGGGGAGCCGGAAAGCTTCGAAGAAGCGAAAGATGACACCCATAGCCGCAAGTGGTTGAGTGCCATGTAGGACGAGATGGATTCCCTGCATGAGAACCACACGTATGAATTGGTGGAGTTGCCGAAAGGAAAGAGGGCACTCCGAAACAAGTGGGTGTACAAGTTCAAACTGGGAGATGCCGCCAACCCTCCAAGGTACAAAGCCAGGATCGTGGTGAAGGGGTTGCAATAGAAGAAGGGTGTGGACTTCGACGAGATATTTGCCCCGGTAGTAAAGATTACTTCCATCCGGAAGGTGCTAAGCATAACGACAAGCAGGGACCTCGAGGTAGAGCAGTTAGACGTGAAGACGACGTTCCTCCACGGCGACCTCGAAGAGGAGATCTACATGCAGCAACAAGAGGGATTTGTGTAGAAAGGGAAGGAGCAACTAGTTTGCCGGTTAAAAAAGAGCCTCTACGGGTTGAAGCAGGCTCCCCGGCAACGGTACCAGAAGTTCGACTCCTTCATGACCGATCAAGGGTACCACAAGACGCAGGCCGATCACTGTGTATTTGTGAAGAAGTTCGAAGGTGGAGACTTCCTGATACTCCTCTTGTACGTGGACGACATGTTGATCGTCGGACGAGACCAAGTCAAGATACGGATGCTAAAGAAGGCCCTAAACCGGACCTTCTAAATGAAAGACTTGGGTCCGGCAAGACAAATGCTGGGGATGCATATCATCCGGGACCGGCCAACGAAGCAATTGTGGCTGTCACAAGAGAAGTACGTGACAAAGGTGATTCAGTAGTTCAACATGTGAGATGCGAAACCGGTCGGATCGACACTTCCGGCAAACTGCAGGTTATCCAGTAAGCAAAGCCCGAAGATGAAGGCAGAGAAGGCAAATATGATGAAGATACCATATGCCTCTACCGTCAGGAGCCTAATGTACGCAATGGTGTGTACCCGACCGAATATCAGATATGCAGTCGGGGTGGTGAGCCGGTTTATGAGCAATCCCGGCAAGGAGCACTGGAACGCGGTAAAATGGATACTCCGATACTTGAAAGGCACCTCAAGTATGTGTCTCCGATTCGGCTTCGGTAAACCCCAACTTGACGGTTTCACCAATTCGGATATGTCGGCTGATGCGGATGCCAATTGGTCAACATCCGGATATGTCATGACATATGCGGGGGAGGCTGTTTCGTGGCAATCGAGGCTACAGAAGACGGTGCGTTGTCAAGCACGGAAGCAGAGTACATGGCGGCTGTGGAAGCCAGCAAGGAAATACTATGAATGAAGGACTTCATCGAAGAGCTAGGGATCCGGCAAGAGGAATACCGGCTCTATTGCGACAGTCAAAGTGCAATCCACCTTGCAAAGAACGCAGCATATCATTCCAGGACGAAGCACATCCAACGGAGGTACCACTAGATTCGGGAGCGAGTAGAAGACCGAGAGTTCATGCTGACGAAGATCCACATGGAGGAGAACGGGTCGGATATGCTGACCAAGGTGTTGACGCCCGACAAGCTAGACGCATGTCGGAAGCGGATCGGATTGAGAAGGCATCCCATGCCGGAGTGAAGGGGGAGTTTGTTAGGATCTCGGTCCCTCTGGATGGGATACGAAGGCCCGACATCGAAAGACCCGGTGAGAACCGGATGATGCAGATCCGGTGAGAACTGGATGACGAGTACCCGACAAGGAAGACCCAGTGAGAACCGGATGTTGCAGGCTCAATGAGAACCTCTCACCGGATGAAGGGAAATATATGTAGATATGTTTCTGAGAGCCCATTGGGGCTATATCTGTAAATAGTCCTAATGTCATATTAGTATAAATGTGACCTAGGGCAAACAGTGTGTATGATTATGATAGTTGATGTTATTATCTTTGTATAGCGTAATTGGTGTAACGATTGTACTGAGAGAGAGAGCGATACAAAGCATGTCTCTGTTTTAACCACCGCCAGGCGAAGATTGTGAGCATGAGGTCGTTGCCTCTGTGCTCCCTATTGTACTCCTTGACATAGTGATAATTTGGAGTCTGTGGACTCCCATGGTTTTTCCCTCTCAGGGTTTTCCACGTTAACATCCTGTTTATTCTCTATCTGTTTGTTCTTACCTCCATCCCCATTTCTTCTGTGTTTGATTGTCATCAAGTGATCTACGCTTCGGTTGTGGCCGGAGATTATTCCGCATATTTCGCGTCAATTTCTCCTTTTGAGTCGGTGGTTGCTGGTGAGGTAGGTGCATTAGGGGGCTATGGGTGCTCGCATCTGATTATCTTCAATAGACTGTGTGCATGTGCGATTCTTTGTTCACGAAATGAGAAGGCCTCCATGCGGTGTAGGTTTTCTTTCTGCATGTTCGCGCCTTTCTCGATTCTTGCGCATGCGAACGTCGTGTACTATAATGGCAATGAAGTGCCATGTGGCGGCGTTTTAATGCGCTATAAATACCCCACTACTTGGCTTTTCAAAGTGCCCATTCACCCCTTCTTTTCATTGCATGTGGCCGTTCGCTCCTCACCATCACATAGTTGGGTTTGTTAATATGTATCCGGCCCAAACGGTCTCGTCTCCGGATTGTGCTTGCCGATTGCCTGACCGGTTATCATCTCGTCGTGCTTACCGGTGTCCGGTGCGGTGTCAGCCTTTGTCTGCTCAAACGGGTTCTTTGGCATGGGTCCATAGTATGGTTTGAGTCGAAACCCATTCACCCATTCACCCATAACTTCGCTGGCGAGTGTTCCTATCTGGTACGAACCATTGAACTCCCGTCTAATCCAATATGGTCTGGTCCACCGAAACCGTAGCTTCCCCGACATCTTACCCATCCGGGTCTGGAATACAAGTACTGGCTTGCCGATCCTGAACCTCTCTCTCTCTCTCTCTCTCATACACACACACAGTTCATATCTGTTCCGTTGCACAGAATCCATCCCTTGATTCTTTACAATTCTTACTCCTCGTTAATACAATTTTATTATTCTCTCTCTCTCTCTCTCTCTCTCTCTCTCTCTCTCTCTCTCTCTATTGCGCGCGCACACACACACACACACATTCCGTTGCACAGAATCACACTTGATTCTTTACACGATTGACAAAGGGGTTGGTGCCTTGGCTGCTTTGGCTCGGCCTTTCGGCACCTTAGCCTGTTTAGGAAATTTGGTCGATTCAAATCTATCTACTTCGACTCTATCCGTTTCAACTCTGCCCTTCGCAACTTTGCCTTGGTCTAAGGATTTGGCTCTTGCCAATCGTTGCCCTTTGGGTTTATCAGCTTTGGTTGATTTTCCCTCTTGGACCCGTTCAACTATCTTTGTTGATTCAGCTCTTGTCTATCTTTTAGTCGAATTGAATTCGATTTTGACTAATGGACCTCTTGCCGATACACTAGTTGGCTTGGTCCTCTTTGATTGTTTGTCAAATCATTGATTCAGCCCGGTCCGTCGGCCTTTCTACGATCAATCTGTTAAGGTCAAATGAGACCTTTTTATACATTTTCTTTTGGTAGGTTGGGTTGGAGAGTATTGAGTCTTCATTGATGATTACGTTGCTACTCCGGATCAATTTCCGGTTGTCCGGATCCCATAGCTGATAGTCGAAGTCCCCATTTGTGCCATTTCGAGAAATATATAGTTATGTGCATGAGGTGCTAGGATGGTCCTTTTGTCCCTAGGGATGAATGCGTAGGCTTCGCATCTGAATGTACACAGCCAATCATAGGTCGGCATTGTGCCTGACCATAGTGCCTATGAAACTTCGAGCCAGATTGCTCTCGACAGTAACAAATTTGTAAGATAAACTACCATTTGCAATGCTTCGGCTCAAAATACTAGCTTCAGTCCGGATTGTTGGAGCATTTCCGTCACTTACGGCACATGCACATATGGTATGCTACCGAATATCCTCAGGTGTCATAAATTCGGCTTCTGCCCGAAATACAGCTCGTGTGGTGACACCTTCTCGCCGATCCGGTTTTGGATGTAGACGATCATCCGGACCGATTCGGCCTAGTAGAACTTGGGCATGCTCTTCTCTTCCAGCATTGCCCGTGCCACCTCCACAATAGACCGGTTCTTCCTTTCGGCCACACCATTTTGTTCCGGTATGTATATGCAACTAAATTCCCTCCAAATTCCTTTCTACCGCAGATAACTACTGAATTGGCCAGAAAAGTATTCTTTTCCGCCATCCGACTGTAGGCACTTGATCTTTCTCTCAGTTTCCCGTTAGACAAGACTTTGCAGGTTCCGGAAACAATCGAAGACTTCGCTTTTCTTCTCGATGAGATAGATCCACATGTGCCTGTTGTCGTCGATGAAGGAGACAAAATATCGGCTCATGCCAAGACTAAAGCTCTGTGCCAGTCCCCATACATCTGAATGTATCAAGTCGAGCTTGTTACGGCTATGGTTTCTTTCGGTGGGGAACGGAAGCCAGTGTTGCTTCCCAAGTTCGCAGGCTTCACAAATTCGGGCCTTCCAGCCACTAAATTTCGGCAATCCGAAAACCACTTGTTACGATGGCATATCTTGAAGCCTTTTGTAGTTGACGTGGCTGATCCACTTGGGCCATAGGTCGATGTCCGACTCGACTTTCTGTTCTTTTGCAAACAAAGCGATACCAATGTCATTGGTGTCGAGGATAAACATCCTCTCGTCCCAGCGCCCTTGCGCGATGATCCAGCCCTCTTCCTCAATGACGCACCTAAGATGCGTAAACACGATCTACGCAACCGACACTGGGTTCTTTGTGATTGTCGGGACGTGAAGAATGTTCTTAAGCTTCCCTTTTTGTCCGACATGACTCAAGGGAACTTCTCCGACATGCAAGATCGGGTGAGGAGTGTTGTCTCCGGTTTTGACAACTCCTGGTTGCTCCAGTTTTTCTAGATACGAGAACCACTCTTCATGGCTCATCATGTGGTTTAATGATCCAGAGTCAATGTACCACACTTCCTCCGATCCGAAAGTGGTCTTCTTCATCGAGTTTTCCTTGTGTTTCATCACAAAGGTTGGCCCTTTTTCGGTCTTTCCAGTTCCAGATCCTTCCGATCCTTCTGCATAATGCGAGCTTTGTCGACTTCCTCTCCCAGCCTTGCCGGATCCGGATTTTTCCGAATCAACACGCTTCTTCCAACACTCGCTCTCTGTGTGACCCTTCCGGCCATAGTACCAATAGTTCTTCGCGACAAACCTCACTGGGCTATGGCTCCGCTCTCTCTCTCTCTTTCTCTCTCTCACTCACACTCTATCGCTAACCCCAAAAGGGGAGGACCACTCACAATTATGTTCTACTCTCTATTCTCTGCACACACACTCTCATTTGCCCTAGGTGTATTTATACTAATACATAGAATGAGCTATTTACAATCATGAACATTATCATTATCTAATAATAATAAGTATAATCTTATTAATAAGCCGACTCATCTATCAACTGTCGGATCGGTCCGATTAGTCGGCCTGGTCATTGACCTCGAATGTCGGCTCTTCTCGGTCTGAATAGTTAACTCCCCCCACTGGAGGGACATGTTCCTAACAAACTCCCCCTTTACTCTTGTGGGAAGGAGTTGATTAGTCATGTCTTCTTTCGACAGGCTCTAAGTCTGTACATCAGCAGGTTCTTTGTCAGCATGTTGAATCCATTGTCGTTAGTATGGATTTTCACAAGAATGAACTCTTCTTCTTTGACTTTCTCCCGCAAAAAATGATACCTTCTCTATATATCCTTGGTCTGGGAGTGATATGCAACGTTCTTGGCTAGATGTATGGCACCCTGATTATCACAGTGGAGCAAGAACTCTTCTTGCTTTATTCCAAGTTCACCGAGGAAACTCTTCATCCAAATTCGCTCTTTGCTAGCCTCTACCGTTGCCATCTATTCTACCTCTGTGGTTGAAAAGCTACCAACTTTTGTAGCCTCGATTGCCATAACACTGCTCCCCCTGCATAGGTCATCACGTACCCAAACGTGGATTGACTCGAGTCTGCATCCCCCGACATGTGTGAATCAGTAAACCCTTCAAGCATGGGTTTTCCGACACCATACCTAAGGCATACGCCTGAGGTGACTTTCAAGTACTTGAGTATCCACTTCACCGTTGCCCAGTGTTCTCTTCCCGGATTACTCATGTATCAGCTTACTATTCCCACAACAAATGTTATGTTTGGTCTCGTGCAGACCATAGTGTACATTAAATTGCCAACGGTCCAGGCATATGGTACTTTCCTCATCTCGGCCTTATACTTCTCCCGTCTCGGGCACTACTTAGCATTCAACTTGTTGTTTGTCGGCAACACCGAGACGATTGGCTTTGCTACCGATATGTTGAATCTTTCTAGGATCTTCATCACGTATTTCTCTTGTGACAAACACAACACTTTCTTAGTTCTGTCCCGAACTATGTGCATCCCTAAGATTTGTTTTGTCGGTCCAAGATCTTTCATGGCAAACGATTTTCCTAGAGCTTTCTTCAAGCTACCGATCTTCCTTGTATCTTGACCGACTATCAACATGTCATCTACATATAATAAGAGAATCAAGAAATTATCTTCTTCGTACCTTTTGACGAACACACAGTGATCAGCCTGTGTTTTCTAACACCGATGTTTCGTCATGAAGGATTCGAACTTCTTGTACCATTGGCGTGGAGCTTGTTTCAACCTAGTTCTCCCGCACTCATTTATTCTGACCTCTGGGCGCCGAAATAAGGATTATTGAGAGATCGCCTAAACCAATCATCATATCGGTACCTAAGCCGCTCCATTGCTGCTGGAGACTCTTTCTTGCCGTAATTCACAAGTCAGTTGAATGGGATTTTTATGCTATTCTAAACATAGAACACGGATAAGATCTGTTATGGAAGTATTTAGTTGCCCTCGACTTGTGGGTAGAAAAAGGAAAAAAAAGCTGCATATGAGGAAAGCTATGAGGAAAGCTGCATAGGTAAATATGTAACCTACTGAGAAATGGGCTAGCCCTACTAACCTTGCTTGAACAATCGAAAGAGCAACGGGTTTATCTTTCCAGCGTATCACATTTGCCAAGGGCGTACGTTCATGGGCCCAAGCCAGGGTTTCAATAAGCTCTTGCCAGTATCCACGCCAAGCTTTTCTTCAGTCGACACACTAGATTCTCTTTCCCTTTCTCCTCAAAGCCTTCGGGCTGTTGCATGTAGATTTCTTCATCCAGCTCCCCATGCAAGAATGTTGTCTTGACATCCAATTGTTCGATCTCTAGGTCCATGCTGGCAGCTATGCTCAGAACAGTTCTAATGGATGTCATCTTTAATACTAGAGAGAATATCTCGTCAAAGTCGACGCCCTTTTTCTATTGGAAACCCTTCACCACAATGCAAGCTTTATACCTAAGTGCATTGTTGACTTCTCCAGTCTTCACCTTATAGAACCATTTGTTTATGAGTGCTCTTTTACCTTTTGGTAATTCTAATAGGTTGTAGGTGTAGTTTTCATGCAAGGAGTCTATCTCATCTTGCATCGCGTTCAGCCATTTCTCTCTATGCTCGTCGGCAATGGCTTCATCATAGCACTCTGGTTCACCTTCATCAGTCAAGAGGATGTATTGACTAGCATATGTTGTCGGTGCGCTTCTTTCTCTGAGTGGGTATCTCCTTCCACTCATCGTTGGCTCTCGTTCGAATGTCTCTGCCAACTCTTCTCTCGGCTCGGGTTCATGTATGTTGATCAGCTTCTCAAGGTTGGATGACTCCAACTCGTATTCCCCAATCGATCTTAGCAGCTCAGCCGACTCAACCTCATAGTCGGTCAGTCTCTCCGAGTCGACCGACTCGGATTCACCTATGTCGACTGGATGTCTCCGAATAGTTGACTGTGTCGGTTCACATGGCCTTAAATCGACAGTAGTCGGGGTTAACTAGGAAGTTGATTCCGACTTCTGTTGCTTCCAGTCCTCTTTCGTCTTGTCTTCTAAGAAGTCTACGTCCCGACTTCTTGCTACCTTCTTGTCGACTAAGTCCCATAGCCTGAAGCCGAACTCATCTTCCGAGTATCCCATGAATATGCATGGCTTCGACTTACTGTCAAGCTTCGACCTCTGATCCTTAGGCACATGCATATACGCGAAACATCCAAACACCCTCAGGTGCTGGTACGAGACATCCTCATCTGTCCACGCCCTCTATGGGACATCACCCTTCAATGACACTAAGGGAAACCTATTGATCAGATAAACAACCGTGTACATCACCTCAGCCCAATACGATTTCGGCAGTTTAACATGAGAGAGCATGCTCCTTACTCTCTCCATGATTGTTTGATTCATCCTCTCTGCAAACCCGTTCAACTCAGGGGTCTTCGGCACTGTGTATTCGGCTCGAATACCTTGGACCTTGCAGTATTCCTCGAACTGCCCTCTATATTCGCCACCATTGTCGGTTCGAACAGCCTTCAACTTCCGACCAAACTCTCGCTCGGTTCTTGCCTAGAACTCCTTGAACATTGACAGTACTTGATCCTTCATCTTCAATACAAAGGCCCATGTTTTCCGACTATAGTTGTCAATAAACGTTACAAAGTACTATCCACCTCGATGCGATGGAGCATCTACATAGCACACATCCGTGTGCACTAGTTCCAGTGCAACTTCTCTTCTCCTTGGTTGTCTCGTGTGGAATGCCGCTCTGTTTTGCTTACCAACTAAGCAGTCGACACACTTTTCTGGGTGCACTCCCTTGACTTCTAGTCGGCCAACAGATGCATTCCCTTCTTGCTCATGTAGCCGATTCTCTTGTGCCATAACTCTCCGCTCGAGTCAGCTGCCACATTCACTTCCAACTTGCACAGTCGGGCATGCATCATATACAGTGTGCCCTCTTTCTGTGTTCGTGCCACTATGAGGTTTCCACGGTACAACTTCCACTTGCCGTTTCGGAAGCTATCATTGTAGCCTTCGTCGTCCAATCTTCCAATCGATATTAGATTCAATCTGATATCGGGGACATATCGAACATCCTTCAAAGTTAGCCGACACCCTGTCAACGTCATCAAACAGACACTTCCAACTCCGGCTATCTTGCATTCCCCAATGTCACCCATCTTTACATAGCCATGATCACCGACTATGTAGGTCGAGAAATACTCTCTCAACGGAGTTATGTGGAAAGATGCACAGGACTCGATCACCGAAGTGCATTCTTCGCTTGCGAAATTTGCAATTGTTTGTTCACAAATGAACAAAAGTTCTTCATTGCTCGTCGCAACGGCTGGAGTGTTCTTTTCTTCAAGAATCTTCTTAGGTTCGACATTATTATCAACACTCTTTTCCTTCTTGAGATGTAAGCAGTCCTTCTGGAAATGTCCACGCTTTCCACAATAAAAGCACACAAGCTTACCTCTGGACTTTGATCTGGCCTGGGATTTGTCCCTTCATTGTGGACTTCTTTGTCCGTTCCTTCCTCTGCCGATATGTTGAGCCACGTTTAACTCCAACTAGGACAGGACTCCCTTGTCCTTCCTCCTCATCTCGGGCTCATCTCCCCGTTCAAGATGCTTGTTTTTACCGCTTGTAGAGACAAGTTCTCTTCTTCACACAAGGTGTTGAGAGTCACCATTAGGTTCTCCCAACTGTTCTGCAAGGTGCACAGTAGCCGGATTTCCTACATTGCATCTTCAAGGGGGAACTTGGTGGCAACAAGTTGGCTCACATACCCCATAAATGTGTTGATGTGTTTGACAATGCTCTCATTATCTCTGTATTTCAGTCGTGCAATCTTTCTCATCGGCAATGTTTTATTGAGGGTGTTCTTCCTCTCATATACACCCGACAGCTTCTGCCACATCTTGTGGGCATTCGTGTCGTTCACCACATGTGTTGGGAGACAGGTCCCTCCGGATGGGAAGGGAGAAGAACAGTACCCAGCTACGGAGAGCCGGATGGTGCAGACCCGGTATGAACCGGATGAGGAGTACCCGGCTACGGAGAGCCGGATGGTGCAGGCCCGGTATGAACCGGATGAGGAGTACCCGGCTACGGAGAGCCGGATGGTGCAGGCCCGGTATGAACCGGATGAGGAGTACTCAGCTACGGAGAGCCGGATGGTGCAGGCTCGGTATGAACCGGATGAGGAGTACTCGGCTATGGAGAGCCGGATGGTACAGACCCGGTGAGAACCGGATGAAGAGACATATTCGTAAATATGTTTCTGAGAGCCCATCGAGGCTACATTTGTAAATAGCCGAAAAGTCATATTAGTATAAATATGACTTAGGGCAAACTTTTAGTAACTGTTGTGGTTGTTGTCATTTTTCCTTGTTGGTGCAAGAAGAAGAGAGAGCACGTAATAGTGTACAGAGAGAGAGAGAGAGAGAAAGAGGTCGTTGCCTCTGTTGTAACCGCCGCCTGTGGCGAAGATCGTGAGCACGAGGTCGTTGCCTCCGTGAACTCACTGTTTTGTACATTCTTACATAGTGACAGTTTCCAGCCCGTGGGCTGCCGTGGTTTTTCCCCTCTTTGGGGTTTTCCACGTAAACCTCCTGTGTATCTTTCTCCTCTTTCTGTCGTGTTTTTCGTTTCTTGTTTTCTGTGTATGAAAAGAATCTTGGTTGTGGCCGAGCTTTGTGCATAAGGAGCGCTAAGTTCCCGTCAAGTGGTATCAAAGCAAAACGACACAGAAAATGGACGAATTTTTTGGCGGCATGTTCAAGCTCACCGGCTCCAACTATTCAGTATGGAAGTCGAAGATGAGGGACATGCTCGTGGTTAAAGACCTCTCGCTGCCGGTTCAGTTCGGGGACAAGAGACCGGACAAAATCGACGCCGCGATATGGGAGGTGATGCACATGAAGACAACAACGTATATACAGTGCTTCATCGACATAAGCCTATACAACAACTTAAATGAAGAGAGCAAGGCTCATGAGCTCTGGGAGAAGATCGGCATAATCTTCCAGAACAAAAATGCTGTCAATCAGGAATCAGTATTCCAGAAGCTAGTAAGACTCTGGTACCAAGATGGCTCCAGCATGGCGGAGCACATGAATGTCTTCCAGGGGCTGATACACCAGGCAACGTCATTGGAAGTACCTCTTACCGATGAGGTACTAGCGCTACTCCTGCTCGGTTCCCTCCCGGATAGCTGGGAGACGTTGGTTGTCACTTTGGGCAACGCCGGGCCGGAAGGAAAACGGTTATCCCTAGCAAGAGTAAAGTCGAGCTTGCTAGATGAGGAGGCGCGTCGCAAGGATAAAGATACGAGCTCCGACTCCAAAGCGCTCCTTACCGAATCGGAACGCGGAAGACATAGAAACCGTAGTCCTCAGAACCGGGAGAAGTCGGGGACACGGTCAAAGTCAAGGGGGAGGCCTACTTGCTTCTATTGCGGCAAGCCGGGAAACTTCCCAAAGAACTGTCGGCATTTCCGTAAAGACAAGGAAACCGACGGTACCGATTCGAAGCTAACCCCGAACCGGAACGGTAAAGACCGAAACGGTAAAGACTAGAGGGGGCCGGACCAGAAGGGAACGACGGCAATCGCAGCAAGTGAAGAGGAGTTGATGCTCATCACCGAGGAGAGTGAGATAAACCTTGCCGGCGACGAGATGACCTGGGTGGTAGACTCCAGAGCGTCGTTCCACCTTACCCCGGACCGGAAATGCTTCTCATCCTACTCATCCGGTGACCACAGCTGTGTCCGGATGGGGAATGAAGGTACATGCCGAATTATCGGCATAGGAGACGTGTGGCTGTCAACACCAACCGGATGCAAGTTGTTGCTGAAGGATGTCCGACACGTTCCGGAGGTTCGTCTAAACCTAATATCAGCCGGTCGGCTAGATGATGAAGGCTACACGGGTAGCATCCGGAATGGTGTCATGAAGTTCAGCAAAGGGAGCCTGATTGTGGCTCGGGCCCGGAAGGTAAACACACTGTACCTGATGAATGCCCGGTTATGTCCGGAAGAAGTGAGCGTGGCATCCGACACTGCCGGTGAGCTGTGGCACAAGAGGCTGTGTCACATGAGTGAGAAGGGGATGAAGAGGCTTGCAGACGACAACCTCATTCCAGTGAAGAACGTGCACTTAGAGAAGTGCACTGATTGTCTGGCCGGTAAGCAGAACCGGACCTCCTTCCGACCAAGGCCACCGATGAGACGTAATGCACCACTGGAGTTGGTGCATACGGATGTGTGTCGAGTAGACACGAAGTCACATGCCGGAGCGCAGTACTTCGTGACGTTCATAGATGACCACAGCCGGAAGCTGTGGGCTACACCGTTGAAGACGAAGGATCAGGTGTTATCCGTCTTCAAAGAGCTCCACGCGAGAGTGGAAAGAGAAACCGGCCGGAAGCTGAAGGCGGTTCAAGCAGATAACGGAGGAGAGTACCGGGGGCAATTCGAGGAGTACTACCGCTCGAAGGGAATCCGGCTCGAATTTACCATGCCGAAGACGCCGGAACTAAACGGACTGGCCGAGAGGATGAACCGGACCATAATGGAGAGGGTCCGGAGTATGCTAGCGCATGCAAAACTACCCAAGAAGTTTTGCACTGAGGCACTGTCGACGGCGACATACGTAATAAATAGATCACCCTCAGTACCCTTGGACGGAGACACGCCACAGAGAGTGTGGACCGGTAAGGAAGTATCCTACCGGCATCTGAAGGTGTTCGGGTGTCTCACTTACGTGCATGTAGCTAAGGACCAGAGAGGAAAGTTAGATCCAAAGACCCGGCCATGCATATTCCTCGGTTACGGTGACGATGAGTTCGGCTACCGAGTGTGGGACCCGGTCGACAAGAAGGTATTCCGGAGTCGAGATATTATCTTCATGGACGACAAGACGCTCGCCGACTGGGAGTCGGAGAAGAAGATAATGAACTCCGAGTCGACCGGTAAGGATAGACTCTACGATGAGCAAACCCAATCGGCAAGAGACCGGTTAGCACTCGAGGAACCAGCCGGTTACGGTGAGGATACCGAACCGGCAGAAGAAGAGGTAGAGGAAGCTGAGACCGGAACCGGCCAAGACCCCGAATCGGATTCGGATGAAGAGCAAATGGAGGAGCCGGTTACCGAAGCCGAAGACGGAGATATCCTCTCAAAGAGAGAAGGGCACCCCGGAGATTTCCGGATGCAGAGCATGTTCTGCTGACCGATGAGGGGGAGCCGGAAAGCTTCGAAGAAGTGAAGGAAGACACCCACAGCCGAAAATGGTTAAGTGCCATGCAGGACGAGATGGATTCCCTGCATGAGAACCATACATACGAATTGGTGGAGTTGCCGAAAGGAAAGCGGGCACTCCGAAACAAGTGGGTGTACAAGTTGAAACCGGGAGATGCCGGCAACCCCCCGAGATACAAAGCCAGGATCGTGGTGAAGGGGTTCCAGCAGAAGAAGGGCGTGGACTTCGACGAGATATTTGCCCCGGTAGTAAAGATGACCTCCATCCGTATGGTGCTGAGTATAGCAGCAAGCATGGACCTTGAGGTAGAGCAGCTAGACGTGAAGACGGCATTCCTTCACGGCGACCTCGAAGAGGAGATCTACATGCAGCAACCGGAAGGATTCGTGGAGAAAGGGAAGGAGCACCTGGTATGCTGGTTGAAGAAGAGCCTGTACGAACTGAAGCAGGCTCCCCGGCAATGGTACCGGAAGTTCGACTCCTTCATGACCGATCAAGGGTACCACAAGACGCAGGCCGATCACTGCGTGTTTGTGAAGAAGTTTGAAGGAGGGGACTTCCTAATACTCCTCCTGTACGTGGATGACATGTTGATCGTCGGACGAGACCAAGGCAAAATACGGATGCTGAAGAAGGCTCTCAACCGAACCTTCTCAATGAAAGACTTGGGTCCGGCAAGACAGATGTTGGGGATGCACGTCATTCGGGACCGGTTAGTGAAGCAATTATGGCTATCACAGGAGAAGTATGTGACAAAGGTGCTTCACCGGTTCAACATGTCAGAAGCAAAACCGGTCGTATCGACACTTCCGGCAAACTGCAAGCTGTCCGGTAACCAAAGCCTGAAGACGAAAGCAGAGAAGGCGGATATGATGAAGATTCCATATGCCTCTGCCGTCGGGAGCTTGATGTACGCAATGGTTTGTACCCGACCGGACATTGGATACGCAGTCGGAGTGGTGAGCCGGTTTATGAGCAATCCCGGCAAGGAGCACTGGGACGCGGTCAAGTGGATACTCCGGTATTTGAAGGGCACTTCAAATATGTGTCTCCGATTCGGCTCCGGAAAACCTCAACTGGACGGTTTCACTGATTCGGACATGTCGGCTGATGTGGATACCAGCCGGTCTACATCCGGGTACGTAATGACATATGCAGGGGGAGGTGTTTCATGGCAATCGAGGCTGCAGAAGACAATTGCATTGTCAACCACAGAGGTGGAGTACATGGTGGCTGTGGAAGCAGGCAAGGAAATATTATGGATGAAGGACTTCATCGGAGAGCTCGGTATCCGGCAAGAGGAATACCGACTCTACTACGACAGTCAAAGTGCCATCCACCTTGCTAGGAATGCGGCCTACCATTCTCGGACGAAGCATATCCAGCGGAGGTATCACTGGATCCGGGAAAGAGTAGATGACCAGGAGTTCGCACTGACGAAGATCCACAAGACCGAGAACGGGTCAGATATGCTGACCAAAGTGTTGACACCCGACAAGCTGGACGCATGCCGGAAGCGGATCGGACTGGTAAGACACCCCATGCCGGAGTGAAGGGGGAGTTTGTTGGGAGACAGGTCCCTCCGGATGGGAAGGGAGAAGAACAGTACCCGGCTACGGAGAGCCGGATGGTGCAGACCCGGTATGAACCGGATGAGGAGTACCCGGCTACGGAGAGCCGGATGGTGCAGGCCCGGTATGAACCGGATGAGGAGTACTCAGCTACGGAGAGCCGGATGGTGCAGGCTCGGTATGAACCGGATGAGGAGTACTCGGCTATGGAGAGCCGGATGGTACAGACCTGGTGAGAACCGGATGAAGAGACATATTCGTAAATATGTTTCTGAGAGCCCATCGAGGCTACATTTGTAAATAGCCAAAAAGTCATATTAGTATAAATATGACTTAGGGCAAACTTTTAGTAACTGTTGTGGTTGTTGTCATTTTTCCTTGTTGGTGCAAGAAGAAGAGAGAGCACGTAATAGTGTACAGAGAGAGAGAGAGAGAGAAAGAGGTCGTTGCCTCTGTTGTAACCGCCGCCTGTGGCGAAGATCGTGAGCACGAGGTCGTTGCCTCCGTGAACTCACTGTTTTGTACATTCTTACATAGTGACAGTTTCCAGCCCGTGGGCTGCCGTGGTTTTTCCCCTCTTTGGGGTTTTCCACGTAAACCTCCTGTGTATCTTTCTCCTCTTTGTGTCATGTTTTTCGTTTCTTGTTTTCTGTGTATGAAAAGAATCTTGGTTGTGGCCGAGCTTTGTGCATAAGGAGCGTTGAGTTCCCGTCAACATGTTGAAGGAAACTTACATCAACGCATTGTCGGATGGTGGCCACCGCCTTTCTGTTAAGAAGTTTCCATTCCGATTATACCCTCGTGGGTATTTTTGCTCTGTCAATCAGCTCGTACAGATCTTTGACTATGAGAAGGTCCTCCATCTTTATCTTCCAGTCCGCATAGTTCTGAGAGTTTAGAACTATCATGCATGGGAAGCCGCTCACACCTCCTTCCATGCTTGCACCTCAAGCTCTGATACCAGATTGTAGAGAATCAATCATCATCCATGGCAAAGATATGTTGAAATACACAAATCTTGCGGAAATAGAAGAAAACACAATAGACAAAATGCATCAGGCGCAACATTTTCCGTGGAAACCCTAAATAGGGAAAACCACGGGAATAGAGATTCCACTATACAGAGAGAATACAAGATGAAATCAGAATACAACACTCTCCACTCAAAGTGTATCAACCACACACAGGGCTCTTAGCATCAAACCTCACTTGGCTAGGGCGGCGTTCTCTCTCTCTTACACTCTCTATCGCTAACCCCAAAAGGGGAAGATCACTCACAGTTCTGTTCTACTCTCTATTCTTTGCACATGCACTCTCATTTTCCCTAGGTGTATTTATACTAATACACAGAATGGGCTATTTACAATCATGGCCATTATCATTATCTAATAATAATAATAATAATCTTACTAATCATCAGACTCATCTATCGATTGTCGGGTCGGTCCGATTAGTCAGCCTAGTCATCGACCTCGACTATCGGCTCTTCTCGGTCCGTACATTCGACTCCTCCCACTGGAGGGACATGTTCCCAACATGATCCTCGATTGGATGTAGAATTAGAGCTTTGCCACAGTGTCAAAGTCTCTATCTTAAAATAATAAAGGAAATCGGTCCCCCTTCGTGAAGGTAGCTAGCCTTCTTATATAGGCTCAAACCTTAGGCCCCTTGTGTATGTTTCTCACTTGGTTGCTTTTTTTTTCCAAAAAACATCTTCTTCATTAGTAGAAACTTGTACATTGGTTGCTTTTTTATAAACAATAGCCAAGTGATGAAACACTCTAAAGTTATCTCCCATTGTTGGATTGAAATAACTCAATCCTCACCCTTCATCCTTACAATTTTGCCCACAACTACGGTTACGATTATGCTCGTAACATCTTGTCTCACATGATCCTTGGTTGGATGTAGAAGACTCTCTTGGCCAATCCGATGGTCTTTTTCGACCTCAAGAATGTCCCGAGGTCCATGAATTTCTTGAAAGTGATAGTGCCTATAAATGATAGAGAAATAGACAATAGTAAATGATAGAGGCTATAAATGGCACTTACCTTTTCAATATTGTGGTCCATACTTCAAGATCAAAATGACTTGCTTTCATCAAGCATTGGGTTGGTTGGGGATACATGTCTATCAAAATTTTGTAGCCTTTGCATGTGGCTATTTTTTGTTCATCCATCATAGGTGAGTGCCTATAATCTTTCATCTACAAAATGAAAATAATATGAATTAGGATTACTTCTCATTTGATGTTTTCAAAAAGTCAAACTTCAAACTAAAATTTACACTTATGAAATGAGCCTTAAAGCCCTTTATGTGGGAAGCGCATACAAGAACTGAGGCAACTTCCAATTTTTTGACAGAAACACACCAACTTAGTGATTCTAGATACTACTATATAATATACAAGAAACTCACACAACTATTATAATAAATATTAAGGGAGACTTACCTTTTGTTGTGAGGATTGTGCACCTCTTTATAAAAATGTGCCCAAGTGTGCTTGTCCATAGACGGTAGCCTCATTGAATTTGGTTCCAATTGAAAACCTCCTCTTACACAAGTGAAAACTTAGATTAGATTGGTTCTGATTAATTTTGTTTATCTTATGTACAATATAGATTCAAATTCATTTTTACTTTTGGTAACTACTTCTATAAACTAATTTGGAAACAATTAATTAAAAACTAGTTAATTATAATGCAGATTCATGTAAGATTGTACCAAGCATGATCCTGGCATGCCTCAAGAGAAACAAGTTCTCCTTCAAGACAATCTTCATTCGCCACCAAGTCTCGAACGCTTGTTGTAGATTCTCAATGGCATACCTTTTATGGTCTTCATCTTGATACCTATATTATGAAACAAGGGAATTTAAGCAATTTTAGGGCGTAAATAATAGAACATTAATAAGATGTCACAAACATCTACATTTACTTCCAATGGGTCTCCATTTATGGGATGTATGACTCCACAAGGTCATCTAACCTCTTCTTGAACAAAAGCCCACCTCATACCAGATCATGTCAAACTTCTCATTGAGATTGCATTCCATACCGAGAGAACAAACACATGATCATGTAGAAGACGTCATTGTGTCCATTCATCCGACGCCAAGCCAATTTAAGGACGTGACAATTGTTGGTTTGTTACGAGGTCTGAAATGCCTATGGAATATATGGAATGCATTCCTCTTAGCAAGTTGCGATGAGGAAATATGTTGGGAACCATAGCCCCCGATACCTCAAGTGCACAAAAATAATTTGGAAATAAGGCATCACTCCATTGTTCTACATATGTACAAAAACCCAATTGAATGAAGATAGTCTTAATCCATCCAAAGACATCCACACTACATTGATACACATTTAAACGATTCTACCTATTGTCCATCAACACCTAGCCAATCTAAGGACGTCACAATTGTTGGTTTGTTAAGAGGTATGACATGCCTATGGAATATATGGAATGCAATCCTCTTAGCAAGTTGGGATGAGGAAATATGTTGGGAACCATAGCCCCCGATAACTCAAGTGCACAAAAATAATTTGGAAATAAGGCATCACTCTATTCTTCGATATATGTACAAAAACCCAATTAAATAAAGATAGTCTTAATACATCCAAAAACATCCACACTACATTGATACACATCTAAACGATTCTACCTATTGTCCATCAACACCTAGCCAATCGAAGGACGTCACAATTGTTGGTTTGTTACGAGGTCTGACATGCCTATGGAATATATGGAATGCGTTCCTCTTAGCAAGTTGGGATGAGGAAATATGTTCGGAACAATAACCCCCGATACCTCAAGTGCACAAAAATAATTTGGAAATACGGCATCAACCCATTGTTCTATATATGTACAAAAACCCAATTGAATCAAGATAGTCTTAATCCATCCAAAGACATCCACAGTACATTGATACACATCTAAACGATTCTAACTATTCTCCATCAACACCTAGCCAATCTAAGGATGTGACAATTGTTGGTTTGTTACGACGTCTGACATGCCTATGGAATATATGGAATGCAATCCTCTTAGCAAGTTGGGATGAGGAAATATGTTGGGAACCATAGCCCCCGATACCTCAAGTGCACTAAAATAATTTGGAAATAAGGCATCACTCCATTGTTCTATATATATACAAAAACCCAATTGAATGAAAATACTCTTAATACATCCAAAGACATCCACACCACATTGATACACATCTAAACGATTTTACCTATTGTCCATCAACACGTAGCCAATTTAAGGACGCGACAATTGTTGGTTTCTTACGAGGTCTGACATGCCTATGGAATATATGGAATGTGTTCCTCTTAGCAAGTTGGAATGAGGAAATATGTTGGGAACCATAGCCCCCGATACCTCAAGTGGACAAAAATAATTTGGAAATAAGGCATCACTCCATTGTTCTATATATGTACAACAACCCAATTCAATGAAGATAGTCTTAATCCATCCAAAGACATCCAAACAACATAGATACACATCTACATGATTCTACCTATTGTCCATCAACACCTAGCAAATCTAAGGACGTCACAATTGTTGGTTTGTTACGAGGTGTGACATTCCTATGGAATATATGGAATGCGTTCCTCTTAGCAAGATGGGATGAGGAAATATGTTGGGAACCATAGCACCCGATAACTCAAGTGCACAAAAAAAATTTGGAAATAAAGCATCACTCCAATGTTCTATATATGTACAAAAACCCAATTCAATGAAGATAGTCTTAATCCATCCAAAGACATCCACACTACATTGATACACATCTAAACGATTCTACCTATTGTCCATCAACACCTACCCAATCTAAGGACGTCACAATTTTTGGTTTATTACGACGTCTGACATGCCTATGGAATATATGTAATGCGTTCCTCTTAGCAAGTTGGGATGAGGAAATATGTCGGGAACCATAGCCCTCGATACCTCAAGTGCACAAAAATATTTGGAAATAAGACATCACTCCATTGTTCTATATATGTACAAAAACCCAATTGAATGAAGATAGTCTTAATCCATCCAAAGACATCCACACTACATTGATACACATCTACACGATTCTACCTATTGTCCATCAACACCTAGTCAATCGAAGGACGTCACAATTGTTGGTTTGTTACGAGGTGTGACATTCCTATGGAATATATGGAATGTGTTCCTCTTAGCAAGTTGGTATGAGGAAATATGTTGGGAACCATAGCACCCGATACCTCAAGGGCACAAAAAAAATTTGGAAATAAGGCATCACTCCATTGTTCTATATATGTACAATAACCCAATTGAATGAAGATAGTCTTAATCCATCCAAAGACATCCACACTACATTGATACACATCTAAACGATTCTACCTATTGTCCATCAACACCGACCCAATCTATGGACGTCACAATTGTTGGTTTATTACGACGTCTGACATGCCTATGGAATATATGGAATGCGTTCCTCTTAGCAAGTTGGGATGAGGAAATATGTTGGGAACCATAGCCCCCGATACCTTAAGTGCACAAAAATATTTGGAAATAAGACATCACTCCATTGTTCTATATATTTACAAAAACCTAATTGAATGAAGATAGTCTTAATCCATCCAAAGACATCCACACTAAATTGATATACATCTAAACGATTCTACCTATTGTCCATCAACACCTAGCCAATCTAAGGACGTGACAATTGCTGGTTTGTTACGAGGTGTGATATTCCTATGGAATATATGGAATGCGTTCCTCTTAGCAAGTTGGGATGAGGAAATATGTTGGGGACCATAACCCCCGATACCTCAAGTGCACTAAAATAATTTGGTAATAAGGCATCACTCCATTGTTCTATATATATACAAAAACCCAATTGAATGAAAATACTCTTAATCCATTCAAAGACATCCACACCACAATGATACACATCTAAACGATTCTACCTATTGTCCATCAACACTTACCCAATTTAAGGACGTGACAATTGTTGGGTTTTTACGAGGTCTGACATGCCTATGGAATATATGGAATGTGTTCCTCTTAGCAAGTTGGAATGAGGAAATATGTTGGGAACCATAGCCCCCGATACCTCAAGTGGACAAAAATAATTTGGAAATAAGGCATAACTCCATTGTTCTATATATGTACAAAAACCCAATTCAATGAAGATAGTCTTAATCCATCCAAAGACATCCACACTACATTGATACACATCTACACGATTCTACCTATTGTCCATCAACACCTAGCCAATCTAAGGACGTCACAATTGTTGGTTTGTTACGAGGTGTGACATTCCTATGGAATATATGGAATGTGTTCCTCTTAGCAAGTTGGTATGAGGAAATATGTTGGGAACCATAGCACCCGATACCTCAAGGGCACAAAAAAAATTTGGAAATAAGGCATCACTCCATTGTTCTATATATGTACAATAACCCAATTGAATGAAGATAGTCTTAATCCATCCAAAGACATCCACACTACATTGATACACATCTAAACGATTCTACCTATTGTCCATCAACACCGACCCAATCTATGGACGTCACAATTGTTGGTTTATTACGACGTCTGACATGCCTATGGAATATATGGAATGCGTTCCTCTTAGCAAGTTGGGATGAGGAAATATGTTGGGAACCATAGCCCCCGATACCTCAAGTGCACAAAAATATTTGGAAATAAGACATCACTCCATTGTTCTATATATGTACAAAAACCTAATTGAATGAAGATAGTCTTAATCCATCCAAAGACATCCACACTACATTGATACACATCTAAACGATTCTACCTATTGTCCATCAACACCTAGCCAATCTAAGGACGTCACAATTGTTGGTTTGTTACGACGTCTGACATGTCTATGGAATATATGGAATGCGTTCCTCTTAGCAAGTTGGGATTAGGAAATATGTTGCGAACCATAGCCCCCAATACCTCAAGTGCACAAAAATATTTGGAAATAAGACATCACTCCATTGTTCTATATATGTACAAAAATCCAATTCAATGAAGATAGTCTTAATCCATCCAAAGACATCCACACTACATTGAAACACATCTAAACGATTCTACCTATTGTCCATCAAAACCTACCCAATCTAAGGACGTCACAATTGTTGGTTTGTTACGAGGTCTGACATGCCTATGGAATATATGGAATGTGTTCCTCTTAGCAAGTTGGGATGAGGAAATATTTTGGGAACCATAGCCCCCGATACCTCAAGTGCATAAAAATAATTTGGAAATACGGCATCACGCCATTGTTCTATATATGTACAAAAACCCAATTAAATGAAGATAATCTTAATCCATCCAAAGACATCCACACTAAATTGATACACATCTAAACGATTCTAACTATTGTCCATCAACACCTAGCCTTTCTAAGGACGTGACAATTGTTGGTTTCTTATGAGGTCTGGCATGCCTATGGAATATATGGAATGCGTTCCTCTTAGCAAGTTGGGATGAGGAAATATGTTGGGAACCATAGCCCCCGATACCTCAAGTGCACAAAACTAATTTGGAAATAAGGCATCACTCCATTGTTCTATATATATACAAAAACCCAATTGAATGAAGATAGTCTTAATCCATCCAAAGACATCCACACTAAATTGATACACATCTAAACGATTCTACCTATTGTACATCAACACCTAGCCAATCTAAGGACGTCACAATTGTTGGTTTGTTACGAGGTCTGACATGCCTATGGAATATATGGAATGCGTTCCTCTTAGCAAGTTGGGATGAGGAAATATGTTGGGGACCATAGCCCCCGATACCTCAAGTGCACAAAAATAATTTGGAAATAAGGCATCACTCCATTGTTCTATATATGTACAATAACCCAATTGAATGAAGATAGTCTTAAATCCATCCAAAGACATCCACACTACATTGATACACATCTAAACGATTCTACCTATTGTCCATCAACACCTAGTCAATCTAAGGACGTCACAATTGTTGGTTTGTTACGAGGTGTGACATTCCTATGGAATATATGGAATGCGTTCCTCTTAGCAAGTTGGGATGAGGGATTATGTTGGGAACCATAGCCCCCGATACCTCAAGTGCACAAAAATAATTTGGAAATAAGGCATCACTCCATTGTTCTATATATGTACAAAAACCCAATTGAATGAAGATAATCTTAATCCATCCTAAGACATCCATACTACATTGATACACATCTAAACGATTCTACCTATTGTCCATCAACACCTAGCCAATCTAAGGACGTCACAATTGTTGTTTGTTACGAGATCTGACATGCCGATGGAATATATGGAATGCGTTCCTCTTAGCAAGTTGGGATGAGGAAATATGTTGGGAACCATAGCCCCCGATACCTTAGGTGCACAAAAAAAATTTGGAAATAAGGCATCACTCCATTGTTCTATATATGTATAACAACCCAATGGAATGAAGATAGTCTTAATCCATCCAAAGACATCCACACTACATTGATACACATCTAAACGATTCTACTTATTGTCCGTCAACACCTAGCCAATCTAAGGACGTGACAATTGTTGGTTTGTTACGAGGTCTGACATGCCTTTGGAATATATGGAATGCGTTCCTCTTAGCAAGTTGGGATGAGGAAATATGTTGGGAACCATAGCCCCCAATACCTCAAGTGCACAAAAATAATTTGGAAATAAGACATCACTCCATTGTTCTATATATGTACAAAAACCCAATTGAATGAAGATAGTCCTACTCCATCCAAAGACATCCACACTAAATCATTACACATCTAAACGATTCTAGCTATTGTCCATCAAACAAATCAATGCGAAATATGTTTCAATTCCACCATAGAAAAGAAACATATTCCACTAGAAATATTTGTGTTGTTTAATGCGTTCCCCATGTTAATACTCCTACCATAACTCTCCAAATGAATACCTTATCTCGTAGAATCAATCAAGAACCTCAACCTATAATGATAATTTGAAACCACTTTGTAATGGGCTTATAAAAACCTTATACCTTAATAATTACCTTTTCTTCCATCCACTTATGCTAGTTAATCATATTTTTATAAGCACCATTTGTTGATATCATAGTGAATCTCCTATTTCCAACAAATGCCCAATCAAGTTATTGAGATCCACCATCTAAATCAGGATTGTGTCATATGATGATGATAATCTTTGCAACTTGTCCCAAATAAAGTTATAAACTCTTGGAATACAAAATTTTGATCTTGTTGTGGAAGACAATTAATCTTCTTTGTGACACCAACATGGCATCCTTCATTATTATCAAACCCAATCTAGCCATCCAATTAAATAGAAGATTAAGTTGTTTACCTTCCTACCCCAATAAGTTAATAACCTTAATGTGTCTAAAACCTGCATTTGTTATGAACTGGCACATCCCATTTCTTGACATGCTTTTTTAAATTAATGACATTCCACCAATTAGATTCAATTATCATATTTTCAAGCTTAATTCTTTCATTCTCAATTAAGTATTTCACCATTTCTGTCCAAGGTTGTACACCCTCAAACATAAATTAAATGATGGTGAACCAACAAACATCTCAACTTAGCATGTTGAGATTATGTTCAAGGTAACTCTATTAGGCTTAAAAGTCTCATTCGGTGTTTGTTTTTCAAGAGCCATTCGCTAAATTGAAGCCCCTAAAGCTTATTTTTGTCCCACAAAAGGTAAATATAATGACATATGATCGAGGTATATTATCTTTCTCAAATGAAGACATAGCTTTGGTATGCATCACAACTTATTTTAGACCATACCTTCATTAGTGGATGAAACATGACTTTGAGATTAACATCCGTTTTCAGCCCCTAGTTGACTCAAAAAGTGAATATGGATTTGTAAGTAGGTGTGCAATTCGTAAAGTCATAGATTTGGTGGAAATGGTATGTCAAAGGAAGGCAGATGGATATATTGCCTTCTAAGGAACGTCTAATTCAGATCTTGCCTAATGTTGCATTATTACAATCAACCAAACATTATTTGGCCACTTGTGAAAGGTGAGAACAAGAATATTAAACATGATGTTTCCCTATGGATAAGATACTCATTGTACATAGATATTGTTTAGCTCTTTTGCATTTTAGTATAGAACCTTTGAGCCCTTTGCCATCTTTCTTGCATGGTCTAATACTTTTGGCTCTATGGACGATTGAGTAACCTCAATTTAAAGGTTTATAGGAAACTAGTTTGCCAAGAATCTAGTGTCAAGAATATTATGCTAGCTCCATTGTTTGGTGGAGGCTTGAAGTTGATTACTCAAAATGACACCTTCACGTTCTTAAGACTTTAGTTTGAAAGTAACTTGTAAAATATTCTTTATGTATCAAGTAGCCTTCTCTCATTATCTTCGTAATTTGAACAAATTCCTTTATATAAACTAAGGTGTAATGCCATTAAACATCAAGTTACAAGTACAAGTTTTAGGAACAAAGGACAACATGGTCTAACATTTCATTAATTGTGGCCCTATCCTTTCCAAAGACTATTATGTCTATCAATCATACAATTGTTTTATTGTTAATAATAAAGCACCTACTCAAGCCACATACAGTTTTATATGTTATGGAATGTGATTTATCTTGAAACTTTATTGTCACTTGTTTATCCACATTAATGGCAATTTGTAGCGACAAATACTACCATATCTTAATTGCTAATGCACATCAAAGGAAATTTGCAACTATAATTACTATGAAACCATGTAGTTTTCTCTTGTTGCATATAAGATTGGTTCACGATCCATTCAATAAGATGAAATATTTCTATTTCATCCATGGTGTAGATTTGTCCTCAATTTCTTAATCAAGGGTGGCACCCTTAATATAGTGACTCAACTAAATATGTCATTCTCTACATTTGTGGGAATGTATGACTGAAGTTGTTATACTATTTAGTTTATGCACTAGAAACTAAGTTGCAAAGGGTACCCTTAGTTTATGCATCCCAATAAAAAATTGTGTTTCTAGATTTGTGGGTCAGACATCCTAATGCATAAACCAATTCGTATACCAATGCCCCTCTTATTAGAGATGGTATCAATATCACCACTCATAGTTTAAAGAAATATCACTATATTCCCATTTTCATTCAAATAGTAATGAAGTTAATCTATTAGCTGCTGCATCAACCACATTGATTTTCCACCAATAATTGTTCTAATTTCTTCTTTAGAAAGAGCCCAATTTTTGCTACTATTGCACAAATATCCACCCACCACTAGAATTCAATTTACATTAATGGCATAAAATTTTGTTACTATAATCTATAATACAAGGCATTAATATCTTTACTCCAATTCTAATGGAAGGAGATACCACCTATATTAATTCTACGATGAGGTGGTTGGCAAGATTTATAGCTTTATTAGCTATATGCATGTAAAACACATACTGTGTTTAGAGGTGGATGTACATTGTGTGTGTGTGTGTGTGTGTGTGTGTGTGTGTGTGTGTGTGTGTGCATACACAAAGGGGTATTATTTAATGGATTGTCATATCTTCTTTAATAGGGTTTGTAATGGCAAGTTATTAAGTTCATAATAAAATAGCCTGCATTAATCATTTATGCCTTTGACATTACAGCCAGTTACATTTGTGTTGTTGCCAAGTCCAAAGTACAGGCCTCCAAGCAGCATACGAAAATGCAAGGACCAGTATGTTCAGGCATCTTTCTACACACATTGAGCTCACTTGTAGGCAAGGGAGGTCTAGATTGTTAATAGAAGAAACAAGAGAATGTGTGTCCATAGGGTAGCTAGACCTTTTGAATACAAATGAACCATAACTCCATATCTAGAACATAGTCATCAAGACTCTAGCAGCCCAATAAACCCTAAGCCTTCCATGAACAATGTCTTCATATATACCTTGATTTTGATCCCCAAACAATGTTGCATGCAAGCTAATCTGCCATGTCTTCCTTTCACTCAGTATACACATCAAACAAACACTTCTTTATGCCCCTTTTGGTTCTTAGCATTTACAACATGCGTTACAACGCTCTTTCATTAGCCGGAGCGAAAACTCGCCGACATAGCTTTTGCCCTAATGAAATAAGTAGTTCTCTCTCCTGCTTAAGAGTTAATTTAAGAATCTTCCTCCCAGGAGGCCTGTTTCCTGAAGATGGTTTCGGACATAACTCCCGCTCATAAGCTTTTTCTGAAGCATTATCAATACCCTTAAGAGATAATATACTTACGTTAGGCTTAGATAAGGGCCGGATGACCATGGTTTGATCTCGACCTCGATCACTATCATGATCTTGGGCTTTGCTTTGCTCTTCCTTGCAAATCAAGCTTATATGTATGTCTTTTCCATCCTCCAACGTTTCCTTCATTTCTTTTTTCCACCATTCTAAACAATTTTGATCTTGCTTCGATTTGCAATTGAGAGATGTGTGCCCTGATGCTAAACCATGCGGCTTATGGAATAACTTTCGCCTCTTATTTTGTGATCCTAGAGAATGGTTTGTGAAACAAAAACTGGGTTAACCTCTATATTGACATACAAAATGTGACATAAAATTTGTTATTGATCAAGTTCATGACATATGTCAACAAACAAACCTGGTTCAGGATTCGTTTCAAGAAGATTATACTCCTCTTTGCTTGAGGTATGACGAGACTTGATAAGCCCCCCAAGTTGACACGGTTCTATTACGCCATCAACACAACCTATCTGTTCGTCTCGCATAACATCTTGCTCTTGCTTGATTGAAATCCTTTCCAAACTACCATTACATGAGCCCGAAGTACTATGGCTCACATCAAGAAATAAGCTTGCACTTTCAGATGAATCTTTCCGATATGGGAAACTTGCACTCTCGACCAAATCTTTCCTATGTGAGAAACTTGCATTCTCTGCCAAATCTTTCCCATATGGGAATCTTGCACTCTCAACTGAATCTTTTCTATAGTCTCGATTAGGCAAAAATGATGCTGAAACAGGATGCATAGGAATTGAAAGCTCCACGAATTGAATGTGGGATTTATATTTACACCCATGCCCTGTCTCTAAGAAGCTTGTGACCTCATTCTTCGACCTGAATCGGCGTCCTGTCACTGGATCCTTATAATACTGCTCATAAAACAGGTTTTTCAAATTTAGAAAAAGAACTAAATTCAGATAGCTTACATACATTTTCTTGGGATGTTTGAAATTCAAATGTTCATCAATATAGAAAAGAGACGAAGTCAATGTTGTTATATACATTTAGTTCAGGTAGTTGTAACAAAAATCCACCAAAACACTCAACAATCTTGTAAATTTTAAGGGTATTATGGTACATACCCAAAAAGTTAGAGATATCTTGGTGTTTTTCCTTTTCCTTACCTTGATGAATGAACTTTCATTTTTACCTTATCTCTTGTACCAGCAGTGCTGCCTGCTTTCCGAGTCTTGAGTTCGGTTATCCATCCCGGGGGTAGCCAATCAGGAGATTCAATGATCTTCACAGGAGTTTCAGGCATATTATTTGAGATAATTGGGTCCGATGTTTTACCACTATTAGATGGGCTCTCACCATTATCTCGAAATGAGTTGAGCCCACGATTTTGTTCCTGATACATCGATGAATTTTCATATGGTTCCACTTCCCAACCAGGGAGGGGCTGAGAATTAAGATCCAAATGTAACGGAGCTTTATTAGGATTCTCTCCATTCATTAAAAAGTCTCGCGAATTGATCGAACCAATATCCTCATGTCCAAGTTTATTGATTGACCTGATACCATCCTGCCCAAAAGCTTGATAAGAGGATTTAGACTCCACAAGTTGAGTAACAGGATCAGCAAACGGTAAAAATGGCCCATGTGAAAGGCCCCTATGGTAATGTTTCCGTGAGCCACGGTGAGAAAAAGACATCTTTTGTTGAGGTTTCTCACATTCTGAGAAACTCCTGTTCATCTGCTCTCCACATTTATGAAAAAAACGTTCATTATGGTTTTGATTAAGGCTTAGATCTTCCAGCTGTGGTTTCAGGATAGCACTGTTAATACTTTGATCGTTAAGGTTTGGTGTAGCATCATTAGCACATTGATCGTTGAGGTTTGGGATGGCATCATTAGCGCATAGATCATTGAGGTTCGGGATAGCATCATTAACACATCGATCATTTGGTTTCAGGATAGCACCATTAACGCATCGATCATTTGGGATTGGGATGGCAGCAATGCCATGTCGATCTCGATCTCTAGATTTCCACGTATCATCCTTAGCATGTTGATGTCTCAGGTTTGGTGTAGCATCATTCGCATATCGATCTCTCAGGTCCATCATAGCATCATTAACACATTTCTCTCTCCGATTCAAGAGAGCGCCGTTAACACATCGATCTCTCGGATTCAGGATAGCATCATTAAGATGTTGATAGTTGGGGTTCAACATCGCACCAATACCATATTGATCTTGCTGGTTCAGTAGAGTGCTGTTGCTTCCGAGCACAGGAACAAAGGCTTGTGGATTTCTCGAGTTCTCATGTCCAAACATGGTTTGGAAAAGCTCAAGCCATCCACCCTTCTTTGGGCAAGATGTGGTGTTCATAACACTGTGTGGTGATAATGATGATGATGATGATGATGATGTCGTCCCATCGTGAAGAAAACCCACATTAAGGTCAATTAGAGGCACTTCATTGAGATCAAAAGCATGTTTGTTGAGGTCTATATGTCTTTCCATTACTCTAAAACCGGGATCAACAACGTCTTTTCGTATCGGTAGATCTATAGCCATGAACAGAGAGAGTGTTCCTAATTCTCTTCAACCCCACCTCCTTCTTACCTCAATTAGGAAGGAAGAGGGCTTCACTTAGCAGAATACATACAAATACAATACAACCATATTGATACTTTGACTTGACCCTCTTTACTTGAATATAAACCAAACCCTCTTCTTCTTTTTTACACTTCTCTAAGCTATATTAATCCTCTCTAAAAAGAAGCCATATCCAAAGGTTGTCTTCCTTCTCTTCTGATTCTTCGTTTTCTCCTGCTTCCTGCTCCTCTTTCAAGCTTTGATGAAGTAGAGGAAACGAATCCATACAATCAGAAAAAAATTGAAAAGACGTTTCCGGCTTTTCTTTTTTGCTCTTACCTGTAGGAAGCAGAGAGATAGATCTTGGATGCAGAGTTAGGGTTTGCGAAAAAGGGAAAACTGTTTTCAAGCAAAACAGAGAGGATGGAGTAAGAAGTGGGTCTGTCTCTCAAAAAAAAAAAAACGAAGAAAGATATGGTCCTCTCTCTCTCTCCAGATACTGTGGATTGATAGCGACCTAGAAGGAATGGAAGCAAGATTTGCTCAGAAATCCAGAGCCCAAATGTGAACCCATCATCATCATCTTCTTCTTCTTCTTCTTGTCGGTTATGACTCTACTCTGTCCATGTGTGTGTGTGTGTGTGTGTGTGTGTGTGTGTGCTTACTCAACATTTGCCACAAAAAGTCTCATGTGGACAGTGGGGTTGTGAAATGCCCACCAAACGCATATGTATGTATTGAATTGCCCTATTCTCTTCTCTTCTCTTCTGTTCCAGCTCCACGTGACCACCACAAAGTGCGCAATCATGTGACCCATTCTTCTTAACGTGTCTCGAACATCGTCGAAGCATTCCTCAGACCCCCCCCCCCCCCACCCTATGCTCCTTAGAAGAGTGACAAACCACTCTAACTCGAGCTGCATGAGTACATCTCATATCCCACCCTCATAACTCAAGACATTTTGGGCATTAATGGATGGACCTATTCAACCCTTATGTTTGCTTCTGCACACTCGCTCATGGAGCATATTGCTAGCCTCACTTAACTCCACATTGTCACTTTTCGATCCGTAGATGTGTGCATTACTGATTGAATTGAGGGGAATTTGTCAATAGTTAAGTAGCAGTTGGCCTTCTTTTCAACTCCCTATTGTTCAATCAATACGGTTGCTCGTAATCTGGTCATGGTGCCCATCTTGTAATCTTGCCCACTTCAATCAAAATGTCTAAACATGCATGAGATGAGGATGACGAAAGTTAGTGGGTGCTTCTGAGCCTAAGCTTGTTTGAATGGATGAGATCAACACACTTGAAGACATTCATTTGACTAGCCCCCAAGCCCCAATGTTTTTGCAACAAGTCTTATGACAACTGCTTGTTTAGCTTCATAATGGAACTCTTAAATTCTGGGACCACTATAAATACAAAAGAGAAGGAGCGCTAGAGTCTCATTGGGTTAAATGAAAAACGTTTTATCTTTCATGTAATTTTCTCTACAAGAAATTGGTGTCTTCATATAATGTGTGTATTAGATAGCATTTCATTTTTATAGGTTCAAGTGGATAAAATGCAGAAAGCCTCTTAATAACTCGCATTTTCAACTTCTCAAATGAATGTTGCATCAATATTGGGTCAGGAAGATCTGTCTCTACATAATAAAACTTCACCTTTTGACAATTGTTGGATTAATGTGCTATGCTTAGATTCATTATGCACATGTTAGATAGCATTAAGCATGCTTCACGATCAACTTGTATTGTATGATCTTCAATGCTTACCTTCATCAAAATGTATAAAATCTCTAACAAATTAAGTTAAAGATTCCTTGTCTTCATTGTAATGTTCATGTGTCATCCTCCTTGCATTGCTTCGACAAAATTTATTAAATTTCTTTCCTTCAAGCAAAATGTATAACACTAGTTTACATTAAAAATAAATAAAAGAATCACGACGCTATTTGAAGTCACCTTTTGGTAAGATGTCATCAACAATTCAAAAACTTAAACGATTATTCCGATCATGTAGATACATTGGTTAGAGTTTTCTAATACATAATGGAGTGATTGTTTTGTCCCTTAACCTAATATCTTGAGCACAAAATTATGAGCAAACCTTTTAGTTTTCAATAAATGCATTGTTTATCATATGATGCACTCCATATTTATCTGTCATGGTCTCTCATGTGACGATATTCTCTTTCAATTTTACTTTCTTAATTAGGGATTTAGTCGAGTGATAGGCCATGTTTACATAAACCATACATCTAATTATTTTCAGTTATTTATTTTCACCTCATATTGAGGATCATTAGTAACATAAACCATCATTTAAAAAAAGAGATCAATAATAGTACTCAAAAGTGTTCCTAAGATATATATATATATATAGTCATATTTGACATTCGATGGCGATAACAAAATCTATCAATCTATCTCTCTTTGAGTGTTGTAAAAAAGTCGTTTTAAAGGTAAAGAATTATTTGTTGCTTCATAGGCTTCAAAAAAGTTATTGATATGGTGTCCCATGAGCATCTTTGGAGACACATGGGGGAATTTGAGGTACCATGTGAATATATGCTTGCAATTTTCCAAATTCATGAGAAGTTGATAAGCCATGTGCGCATGGGAGATAGAATTTTTTATTTTTTCTACTAACACTATTGGTGTTAAGAAATTATGTGCATTCTTACTAACTCTCTTTGGTTTATGCATTGATGATTTAAATTTTAGATAATTGGTCAACGAGTTTGTAAAACGAGAAGCATCGAAGAAGTTACCATTAGGAATGTAATTATCATGCTCTTGTTGAATGTAGATAATGTGGTCCTTCTGCAAAAACGATAGAATATGCTCGGAAGCTTATGAATGTAATGGGAAAGTTGTGTATGCATAGTAAATTGATTGACAATAGCTCCAAAGTGAAAGTTATGGTTGTAACGTCTTGAATTATAAGGATGAACTATGTATTGTATATGATAATGAGCCGCTTAAAATTGTAGAATGCTTCAAATATCTTAGGCTTAAGGTTTTCTCCAATCACAAAAAAAATGAATGTGCTACACATTATTTAGAAGCTTGAGAGAGGGCTTATTATGCATCGGAGAACATATGAAACTATAGAGAAATTAAATGTTGGGTTCTCAAGAACTACCTATTGGATACATTAGTAACACCAATAGGGTTTATTTATGGAGCAATAATATCGCTAAGTCAACATGGAAAGAGTTTGAAAATGTCTTAAAGTCATCTCTAATTAAGTTTCTTCAAGTCAAGTTACAAACTTCGTACATGCTCCCACTTGAGACTAAATGATTTCCCATGGAGATGATGTCCATGGAAAGTGTTATCGGATACATGCATTCATTTTTCTTTCATGTGAGATGGGGCTTTAGGGCACATGTGAGGAGACTCATTACTATTCCTTGAACAAGTTTGGGAATCAGAGTATCAAACTTTTATACAAAGCATTGTATGTGACAACATTCATGTTGTTATCTACACTTTGTCAATCTAGTTCACTCCTTGTATAGTTTGTTTACATTAACAATATTTACTCTTGATTGCAACATGTTTATTAGTAAAAGTCTTGAATATTGTCACTACTCCATTCCACACATATTATGTAAAAGATGTTTCATGTGACGACATTTATAAAATCTCTCTCTTTCTTTTTATCATAATTAGCTTACCCCAGTGGTAAGTCATTTACACTATTAGCACTACACCTTGGGATCGAGACCCAACTTTCTCACCTCTCTATTACTCTATAGATATCTCTTACTTCACTAGATGCCGATATGGAATGTCGGGGTTGAACCCATGACCACCTGGTCTCCATTGGGCAACTTTACCAGCTGAGCTACATCCATCTAGGCTCTCTTTCTCTCCTACCATGAGATTGGGTAATATGGAATAAAGTGAGGAGACTTGTCAATTATGCATATTTGTCCTTGAACAAGTTTGTGGGTTTGAGTATTCCACTTTGATACAATGTGTTAAGAAACATGTCTCTCTGGATGGGAAGAGCACAAATCGAATCGGATGGAGTCAATAAGAAACTCGGATGAGGCCAAAAAATCGAATGTCCAGTAATCAAACAATAACCGATTCAACCGAATCCGATTGGGCTATATTTGTAATTAGCCTACATGTGCCCATTGAGGCTATATTTATAAATAGTTATTTAAGTGTATTAGTATAAATACATCTAGGGCAATCATTATGAGATATATAGTTGTTGAAAAAGTTATAGTTGGTAGTTGCCTTTGTAACTAAGAGAGAGAGAGAGTTGTAACTCTATCGCCGTCTGTCAGATGAAGACAAGATCGAGGTCGTTGCCTCCGAGTCTCCTTGTATTCCTCTCTACATACAGTGATATAGTTTCAGAGTCTGTGGGCTCCCATGGTTTTTCCCTTTCTGGGCTTTCCACATTAAATACTTGTCTTTCTGTACTTCTGTTCTCATTTTGTCTGTGTACTGTCGACTGTGATCTTTGCACCTGCATACGTAAGTGTAGCAACCAGTTGTGGCCGAGTTGATTCTCAACACAATTCTCTACCATCAACTACATTTAAGCTTTCTTTCCCTATGTGTCAATATGATCCAATCCCTAGAAATATTTATTTAGTAGTCACAATGTGTAATTCTTAAGCATCTAGACTCACTGCTCAACTCTACGCATACTACATTAATATATCTCTCTTCCCTCACATGAGGACACATCATAGGCTCACTCATTTACACCAAGGAATCTTGGACATGATGTCCATTCATCACTATTCAACCCATATATTTTACTTCAGCGCACCCTAAATCCAATGTTGAGCGGACAAGCTCAACCTCATCCGGATCGACTGAGTAAGCTTGAGCCAGATCGGTATCCAGAACAGAGAATTGGATCGGTGTCCGGAACCAAGAGCTGGATCGGATTGTAACTGGTAGGCTGTTAGAGGCCTATGATCATAGCCTAGTACGTAAGCATATTTTTGGAAATCAGGGTTTGTAGCTCAATACGGGCATTGAAGTACTTGTGAGTACTTCTGTTAGTCCTTTTAAGAACTTGTATAAAAGTGTTATCTAAACACATTGTATGTACAGAGTATTGAGTTTATTTTTTGAAATAGACGTTGTGTGTTCTGCTCTGTCTGTCTCTCCCGCATACTCTCTGTGTATCTCAAGCTTTCCATTAAACCCATGTATTTCTGTTGCTATCTAGCTAAGCCGGTTTTGTCTTACCTTCCGCACACTAACTTTTTCATGGTATCAGAGCGCAACGGTTGAGAATCCTCTGCTGCCAACAAGCGATTTGTCAAATACAAACCCTATCACCCGGTAAAGAACAAGAAGGAAAGAATGGACAGAGGAATGGCTAGCTTGCTCCCAACAGAGAAGCTTGACAGAAGCAACTACGCATCTTGGTCATACAAGATGCACCAGTACTTGCTCTGGCATGGCTACTGGAGTTATGTCGATGGAGCTAACGATGAAGCACAGGATGTGACACTCAAGGACTTTCCGGCTTGGGAACAAGCGACAAGCAAGGTAATGTACTACTTCGTGTCTAGTGTCGGTGATCAGCTGCTCAACCATATCCGAGATGCCAAGACGCCAAAGGAAGCTTGGAAGAATCTGAAAAACGTTTTCGCTGCAAGCACTGAAGGACAGATATGAGCGGAAACGTATGTGAGGACCTGTCAGTTATGCTCAACAAACAACATAGAGGGAAGGCAAGAAGATATAAACAGATGATAGATACACACAGATAAAGCTTTAATGGAAGCTCTCTTTATTTATGTTCTCTCTCTCTCTCTCAGAGATTCGATGTACAGGATGATCAAGTGATCTCTTCTTTACAACGTTAGGTTATTGCTTATATACTAAGCCCTAACTATATGGACGAGTTCACATTAGGATACAAAGTGGAAGGAGTCGGCCTTTTATGCCAACAAACTCCCCCGTAAAAGGACTACTATTTCCTACATGTAGATGTGTTTGGGATTGTCTGCCCCGTAAACCTAGATTACCAGACTAATCTAGATTTATGTTACAAGTCGGTCGTCATATAGTCGAGTCGGCATAGGTGAGGTCCATGTCGAGCCTAGCATGGCTCATTATCATGATTGATTCAGTTGACTCTTACCTTCTACTCCTCGTTCGGCTTTCTTCTGGTTAATCGCTTGTCTTAGTCCCATCTTTGTCATTAGTGCTCCGAAGAGTTGATCTGGGAGTGGCTTTGTCAGGCAATCGGCAATGTTCACCTCAGTGTCGATATTCCGAACTTCGAGCCTCTTCTCAGTTATAAGCTCCCGAATGTGATGATACCGTACCTCAATGTGCTTCGTCTTTGCGTGATAGAAGGGATTGTTAATGGGGTGAATTGCGCTCTGCAAGTTGCAATAGATGGTCGGCGTTGGTCGGTCGATTCGGCTTTTAGATGAGAAGTTGGTAGACAGTCGGTGTAGCCAGATCGCTCCCTTCACTGCCTCCGATGCTGCTATGTACTCGGCCTCTATGGTCGACAGGGCCATGCACTCTTGAAACTTCGACCTCCATGATATCGCACCGCCACCATATGTGAAAATATAGCCTGATGTTGACTTCCGACATAGTTGGAGTTAGTGTAGCCTTCGACTTCGGCTGTGGTTGTCAAACCAAAAGTCAGTTGTGTATCTTCGGTCCCTCTCAGGTACTTGAAGATGTGCTTGACAGCCTCCCAATGCTTTCGTCCTAGGTTTGACATGTACCAGCTGACCACTCCTATGGCATAGGTTAGGTCAGGTTGGGTCGCCACCATTGCGTACATGATACTTCCTATGACCGATGTGTAGGGTATTTTTCCATTAAGCCCGCTCTCCTTGTCCATTGAAGGAGAGTCTCTGTCCGGTAGTCGGATCGACGTCGGAAGTGGTGTTGGTGCTGGCTTCGCATTCTGTATGTTGAAGCGCCTCAGCACCTTTCGGATATAGTTGGACTTGGAGAGTCAGAGAGTCTTGGTCGTCCGATTTCGCTCGATCCTCATGCCCAGTATGTGACGGGCTTGATCGAATTCCTTCATCGCGAACTTGTCATGAAGGCTCCGCTTCAGCTTTTTGATCTCTACTTGATTGCTTCCTACAATTAGCATGTCGTCGACATATAGGATTAGATAAATCCTAGACTCGTCGGCTAGTTCTCGAACATACATACATGGGTCGGAGTCGGATCAATGGTATCCAAGTTGTCAGATGTAGGAGTCGAACTTCTAGTACCACATCCTCAACGCTTGTTTCAAGCCATAGAGACTTTTCTTCAATCGACATACAAGGTGACTTTCCTCCCCTGTCGCCGTGAAGCTTGCCAATTGAGACATGTAGATGTCTTCTTCCTATAGGAATGTTGTCTTTACATCCAGCTACTCTAGCTCTAGGTCTTTTGTCGCCACAACTCCTAGTAAGAGTCAGATGGTGGTCATCTTGACTACTGTTGAGAATATCTCATCGTAGTCGACCCCATGTTCTTGTTTGAACCCTTTCGCAACAAGACGAGCTTTGTACTTGGGTTTCTCTGAGTCAGATACATATTTGTATCGGAAAACCCATTTGCAAGGTAACGACTTTCTTCTAGCTGGTAGTTCAACCAACTCCCATGTCTGATTCTTGTGAATCGAGTCCATTTCGGATTTCATGGCTTGGATCCATATTTCAGCGTCTGTTGCGGCCATAGCTTCTTCACGAGTGCTTGGTTTGCTTGCATCGGTGTAGTTGACGTAGTCAAGGCCCGGTTGAAAAAACTCTGTTGGCCTTCGAGCTCGTCTAGATCTCCTCGGTGCCTAGACAAGTGGTTTGGATTCTTTGAGCGGCTCTGTTTGTCAATCAGTATGTGTTGAGCCATTTGTGTCAGGAGTCTTGTTCTGTGAGCTGCCCCCAAGTCGGGATTTCAGCAGTGTCACGTTGTTCTCCCCTATGGACTTTGTTGACTTGGTTTTGTTTCCTACTCATATCTTGTTGACTTTGCCTTTTTCGGCTCTTGTCGAATCGGCTCTGTCTTTGATGGCTTTGTCTTCAAGTTCGACTATTGGACCTGTTGCCGATTCGAAGTTGGCAGGTATATTGTTGGCTTGTTCGAGTTCGATTGTTTGTGGAATCTCTGATTCGGCTGGGTGGGATGTTCCAGCTACAACATCTCTGTCGACTTCAAGGGATACATTTTTACCAACTATTTTCTGTTGGTTCCGCTCATAGAAGATAGAGTCTTCATTGAAGACTACATCATTTCTCCGGATTAGTTTCCGGTTCTCAAGTTCTCATAATCGGTAGCCACCCCATCGGTTCCATTACCAAGAAATATGCATTTCGCTGCATGGGGTGCCAACTTGGTCCTTTTCTCCCTAGGGATGAACGCATAGGCTTCGCATCCGAATACAAAGAGCCTATCGTAGGTCGGTTGTTTGCCGGACCATAGTGCCTGTGGCACTTCGAGCTTGGTTGCCTTCGACGGTGATAGATTTACCAAGTATACTGTCGTCTGCAATGCTTCAGCCCAGAACTCCAGCTTCAGTCCAGCTTGTTGGAGCATTGCCATCACCCTCTCCTGGATCGTTCGGTTGATCCATTCTGCCACTCCATTCTGCATGGATGTGTAAGGAACAATCTTTTGATGCCGGATTACTTTTTTGAACAGGCACTTCTTGAAGGCTCTGTAGGTATATTTGCCTCCGTTGTCAAATCAGAGTGTCTTCACTCTATGTCCCGACCGGTTCTCCACTTCAAATGTCCACCGAGTGAAGACCTCGAGCGCTTCGTCTTTGGACCTGATCGAACAGGCCCAAAACTTCCATGTACAATCATCTACAAAGGTGATGAAATACTAGGAGCCTCCTAGTGATCACTCTGGCATGGGCCCACATATATCTACGTGCAGACTTCGGGTTTGTTTCTCATATCGACAATGCTCGCAGAAGTCCGTCTTTGCTTGGAGTTTAGGGATGTAGCCGATCGCCATCAGCCGCTCAAGTCCGGTTTGAGACATATGGCGAGGTCTGCCATGCCATAGGTTTGGGTTAGTCTTTTCAGCTACATTCATGGCCCCTTTTGGATTGATTGCCATTAATGGGTACAAGTTATTGTACTTGTGCCCGCCTCCTATCTTCAAATTCCCTCGGTTGATCATCCATGTTGACTCACTTAGAGTTGTTCGGTACCTCTCTTCGGCCAACATGCCGATGGAGACCAGACTCCTTTTCAGATCGGGTACAGATCCGAAAACCATTCAATGTTGGGGGTCACGTGGAATGTGGCACATGAATCCAGTAGCCATGTGTGTGCATCTTGTGTAGTGTAAAGGACTTCTCCAATCATCAAGTCCTCTAAAGAAAGGATTTCTCCTGATCGGGTGTCGACAATGTTGATTTGGTTGCCTATTGGAGGGTGGTCAGAGTTGGGTCGTCCTCGATTTCTCTCAAATCGCCAACCACTCTCTTTCCTCTTGATCGACTAGCAATTGGAAACATTGTGGCAAGCATTTTTGCAGTTTGTGCAGAATTCACCTTATCGGCCTGTTCTCGACTTTGACCGTTGTTGGCCTCCCCTTGTCTTCGATCGGTTGGTGTTCCGACCGGTTCTTTCGGCTTGTTCTCTCATTTGACTCTGTTGGATGAATGACTCGGTCAAGTGATGGGCTTCTGGCGATTCGTCGATGGTGAGTCCCATCGATTTTCACCGAATGTCCTCGGTGAGGACTTGGCCGATTGTCTCAACCAGATTTAGGATCGGTCGGTTATTGGTGTATGTTGTGTAGAATACCTCCCAACTCGCCGACAAGCTCGATAGGAGGGCAAGGGCTTTCACTTCTTCTTCGAAGTTGATCCCTTGTGAGGAGAGTTCTAACAACACCCGACTGAAGGTGTTGATGTGGGAGGTAGTTGGATCGGTCTCTCTCATCTTATTGTTGAATAGTTGTTTGATCAATATTAGTTTCGATGATGAGGATGAAGACTTCTTCTCGTATACAGCTTGTAGCTTCTCCCACAGTGAGAACGTTGTCATCTCTTTTGCCATGTTGAAGTAGATGTTTCGACTAGGTGCATTCGAATGGTGGAGTGTGTGATTTCGTCCATTGATCTCCACTCATAAGCTGACATTGAAGCAGGCTTTTCGGAGTGCAAAATGGCCTCGACCTGTATTCGAATAATCAGTATGTCTTGCATCATCTCCTTCCATAGGGCAAATTTTGTGCCGTCGAATTTTCAGATCTAAACTCTTGTACCGGATGTTGATGCCATGATTGTTTTGAAAGTGAGATTTTTTAACCTGGTCTTTTTTCTTTTAGCTTTTTCTGTTGTTTGTTGTCGTTGAGCCGCGGATTGCTCTGGTACCAATTCAAGGACAAATATGCGCGGAAACGTATGTGAGGACCTTTTAGTTATGCTCCGCAAACAACACATAGGCAAGGTAAGAAGATATAAACAGATGATAGATACACATAGATAAAGCTTTAATGGAAGTTCTCTTTATTTCTAATCTCTCTCTCTCTTAGAGACTCGATGTACAAGATGATCAAGTGATCTCTTCTTTACAATGTTAGGTTATTGCTTATATACTAAGCCCTAACTATAAGGACGAGTTCACACTAGGATACAAAGTGGAAGGAGTCGACCTTTTATGCCAACAAGCACCACGACCCGAAAGCTGCAACTCAAATAGGAGTTGAGCAACGTCTGGGAGAAAGGCATGTCGGTGGTCGACTACACAACTCGGATAAAGGAGATATGTGACTCTCTTGCCTCCATCAACGTTGTCGTAGTGTATTTCGTACACTACGTGAAAAACGTATAGAGTACTAGATTCAATGAACATGAAGAAATAGAAGAAAATATTAAAATATATATTACATGCATAAGGCAAGATTCAAACCTTGTACCTCCATGTTAATAATGTAAAGCCTTACCATTATACTAACACATCATAAGTGTTAAAAATTAGATATCCCACATAGAAATGTTACTTCATGCATATTTTCTAAGAAAAAAAATCTTTACTTAGAAGAAAAACGCATGATAGAAAAAAGCTACACATGTACATCTAGCGTGCATAAACACTATACTCGATAAAAAACGCATGAGGTTAGAAAAGCATGTTAGAGAAAGCATATAGTCTATAGATAGAGAAAGCATGGAGTTCATAGTTAGAGAAAAAGCATGGATTGCTAGGACTCTCTTATCACTATATAAGGATGGGGAGCACAATGTAATAGGGGAGTGTGAAAACTTTGGAAATTGGATATATTTCTAAAAAAACACCAATCAATAAATTATATTCGTGGGATTCATGAGGTTTCTATATCTCTCTCTTTCAATCCAAATTCATATTCTTATCTTAATATTGATCTAATAAAATACATTATACTCGTGGGATTCACGAGGTTTTTATATCTCTTTCTTATAATCGATTTATATTCATAACTAAACTCGTCTCAAATTCTTCCTCCTCCTAGTCCAAAACCCTAGTGGTTCCCACCCGACTCACGTAATGATCCGGCGCCGAAACGCACGACACATTTGGTGAACCCGATGTGAAGACGGGTGGCAAGGAGATGGAAAATCAACAAGAGGCTAGCAACATGATGACAATGTTGGAGCGGATACTACAGGAACAACACACGATGTTGGATGTCGCAGCGGCCGTAGAACGACTCTTGCAATGGAATGGTCAATTCGATGGGAAGGATGTCTCAAATTATCTTCGGGACTTGAAGGCAGAGATATTGCGTTGCAGAATATCAGAAGGATTGCAAGTGACATCCTTCAGTCGGGTGGCTACGGATGGGCTTCAAGAGAATATCCTTAGGATACGACAACAAAATCTGATGTGGGAAGCATTTGAAGAAACGCGAAAGATTATAGTTGGTATTGAGGACTCCTTTAAGGTGACACGAAGAGGATTCGAAGATTGGGTGGTGTAAAGAATCGAGTATGATTCTTGTGTAGCGGAATAGGTGTGAACTGTGTGTGTATATGAGAGAGAGAGACAAGGAATAATACACAGATAATACGCAAGGTAAAAGTGTATTAACAAAGGAGAAAGACTCAACACTCTACAAGGTGGGAGGAGGGTGCTTTATATAGTCACCCTCTCTCTTCATTAACTACAAGACTCATGGAGCATGGGGAATGTGAAAGCTCATAAGTTATGTGTCATAGAATATGATTCGATGACTCATACTAAATGCTAGAATACAAAGAGGTGACATAATGGTGACTCTTGACCGTTGGAGTGTCTATTCACTCTTAAGGTGAGTTCACACAGTAGACCAAGTTGAGCTTGATTCTCAACACGCCCCCTCAAGCTCAAGTCGGGTCAGTTTCAGACGGTATCCGAAATCCGCTTCGACTCACGTTCCAGAGTCCGCGTCGACTCGCATTTATGCGGAGTTGCGGAATCCGTGCTCCAGCTTGCGTTGTGCGTAGTTGCGAAGTTTGTGCTTCGGCTTGCGTCTTTCTTCGCGGCTTTGCGCGGTAGATCAGCTCTTCGCGGCTTCATTGCATGGTTGCGTAATCCACACGTTCTTGCGTAGTGTGCGCGGCTTGCGGAATCCACGCGTTATTGCGTAATGTACACGGTTTGCGGAATCCATGCATTATTGTGTAATGTCTTCAGTACTCCCCCTCAAGCTTGGCAGGTCAGGGATCGTCAATCCGAGATCGGTCATCAATTGTCACAGCTTGTCGGCTCCTAAGGCTTTAGTGAAGATGTTAGCCGTTTGAAGATTTGTGCTAATGTGTTGTAGGTCGACATTGCTAGCTAGAACGCGCTCTCGGATGAAGTGATAGTGCACTGCGATGTGCTTTGTCCACGCTGTCAAGGTATTCCTCACGGATGCATGGAACGAGGCGGGACCTCGGGGGTCTTGTACCGAAGAGCAAGAGAGAAAGGAGAAGGGAAGAGACCCACTAGGTGCGACCGTAGATTCACAGGGACACGGCCCTTCGACACAAAGACGCGAGTGGGACAGCGACACAGAGAGACACGAATGTATGTATCTATTAACAAAGACAAACAACAAGACACGAAGTCCGTTACAACCGAACAGGCCGGCGAACAGATGTCGACGCCTGTTCGTAAACACACAAAAAGAAAGGAGTAGGATGGAGGTGCTACCGGAAGCACTCGAGCATTCCTCAGAGCAGCGCGAGCCTCCCGAAACCTGCACAGAAAGGAACTACAGAGTATGGAAGAGAGAGAAGCCTTCGGCACGCAATCCGACAGCACTTCGTCCTCTCTGATTCCGCGATCCCATCCCCCTTCTCGTCTCCCTCCTTTTATAGGCAAGGAAGGAGCCGTTTCCCCTTTACTTCCTACCCACTAAATCTACCTACTTAGGATCTCCTATGTACCTAATTCTCCCTTATGTACAATATAAGGCGTACAGGCATGAAGAGCCGATTCCTACGCCCCGGTGCACCGATTCCGCTTGTGGACGGTTTTCTTCACGACATCCGCCCCCACCTAACCGCGCATCCACCGGCATGTGCCAAATTGAGTTGGGATGGAGAAAACCGGTCCAGCCTTCATTCCCCGCCCGTCGGTTCTTCCTCGGTTTCGGATCGTTCGTCGTCGCGGTCCAGGTTAACCGGATCCGGCTCGTCGTCGTGACGCTTCTTGAACGCTTTGATCCGCTTCCCAGCTACCGGTATCGCCATTCTCGTACCATCGAATTCCGCCAGATGGTACGTCCCGTTGTCGTTGGCGCTTTGTACCACGTAAGGCCCGAACCACCTTCTTGCGAACTTTCGTGTCGCTCGGTGCTGGTTGTCGAGGCTGCTGTCGTAAACTAGCACCCAGTCGCCTTCCTCGATCTTCTTCGGTCGGAGACGGTGCGTTCGGTCGAACCGGGCTTTGTTCCTCGTCCTTGCCACCTGAAGCCTTCCCGCAGCCTGCTCCACGTCCTCCGGCCTTCGCTCAAGCTGTCGTATGCGCGCCGTCAACAGTTCCTCCCGGCTCATCTCGTCTCTCCAGTCCACGGTTGCCCATGAGGAGATCGTACGTTCCATCGGCATGATCGGCTTCTGCCCAAACATGAGCTCTGCCGGCATGAATCCGGTTACCGAACTGTGCGTAGTTCGGTCAGCCCACAACGCGTAAGGCAGCAGCCGCGGCCAGTTCCCGACTTGTCCTCCGCATGCCCGAACTAACGCCTTGACGATCGGTCCGTGCCTGCGCTCCACCTTCCCATTCGCCTCCGGATTGTACGCAGTGGTAAGCGAGAGCTTGACTCCTAACCGGTCGAACAGCTCCTCGGCCTCTTCGGCGTCCAACTCCCCGCGATCAGCCACGATCTTCCCGACGCACCCGTACCGGCATATCACGTCCTCGATCAGGAACCAACATACGGCCACGGTCGTTTTGTTCTGAAGGGCTCGGCCCTCCACCTGGTTCGTCAGATCTTCCCGAGCCAGGACCAGATACCGCATCTGTCCTACTCCCATCGGCATCGTGACCAGATCTACCATCCATTTGAAGTGGATGGTCGGAGGGTACGTAGGGTGAAGCTCGTCCCGATGTCGGACTACGGAGTGCATCTGGCAGCTCTCGCAAGTTGTCACAAACCGATGCACGTCCTGGTACAGTCCCGGCCACCAGTACTTACCCTTTATCTTCTCGAACGTGGCCCACGTTCCACGGTGTCTAGCCCAAGGGCTGTCGTGGTAGGCCGTCAGCAGCTCCTCCTGTTCTTCCTTCATCGCCACCACCCGGAGCGGGACGCCGTTCCTTTTCTTCGGGTGCTTCCATAAGTATCCGTCCCGGAGAAAGAATCGGTATGCTTTCTTCCGGATCCGGCTGGTCTCGTCCCTCGTCCATGACGCATCCGGCGTCATGGTCCTTAAGAACCCACCGATCTGTAGCCACTCGCCGTCGTACTTGCTCTCGTCGAAGCCGTTAAGCGCCGGAGTGCTCGTCCCATCGGTCGTCATGTACGCTGCCTCGAAGAAGTCCACGCCGACTCCTTCGTCCTCCGAAACCATGCCGCCCTCGTCATCAAACCTCGCCCTCGAAAGCATGTCGACCATGGTGTTGTCCTTTCCGGAAATGTGTCGTATTTCCGGGTCTAGGGACTTGATGTACGCTATCCACCTGAGCATCGCCAGGTTTGGTGTCGCGCATCCGGAAACCATGCCGAGAATAGGCAGGCAATCCGTCTCGATAACCACTTCTGTCCCGATTAGGTAGTCTTTGTCGGCCTTTACTGCCGAAACGATACCCCAGAGTTCGCGTTTAACCTGGGCGTACCCTCGCTGTCGCTCACTGAGGACCTTCGCGCCGAATCGGATCGGGAACCGAATGCCGTCCCCGTCTTCTTGGTTGACGACCCATCCGATCCCGGTCGGGCTCGTATCCACCGTTATGTATACCGGGGTACCCTTCTCGTAGACAGCCTTCCGGAACACCAGTGCTGCCGCAAGAGCTTCCTTCAGCTTCCGGACCGACTCCGTGTGCTCGTCTCGCCACTCGAATTTTCGTCCCTTCTTCAGCAACCCGTATAGCGGCTCCGCAACGTGGGCGTAATGCGGGATCCATATGTGGTAAAACGCGCACGCCCCCAGGAACCTCCGAACTTCCGTAACCGAGCTACAGTCGGTCTTCATCGTGGAGATGGCTTCTACCTTTGCCGGAGACGGCTTCTGGCCATATGGTCCACATAGTTGTCTGACCACCAGGATTTCTGATTGCCCGAAGGCCGATTTCTCCCCGGAGAAGGTGAGCCTCGCATCCTCTAGCCTTTGTAGCACCTTCTCGCAGTCGTCGATGTGTGCTGCCACGAATCGCCGGCATCCGTTCGGCCCGAGTGTCTCGTCCTTCTCTTCCACCGGGCACCCCTTGATCGGGATGTCATCTAGAAACGGCATGGTGACATCCGGGATGCAATCCCTCAGTACCTTGTTCATTGCATTCACCATGTGGGCCACCGAGTTAGTCCCTCCTTGCGGCAGGGTACACATTCGCACTAGGCCGAGGGGAATTCGCATCGTCGTAATGTCTCTGCTCTCCACGGTTAGCTGGAACTGGTCATACCCTGAGTACAGATCACCAATCGAGTAAATCGACCTTCCGGCGAAGGCCTCCGCGAACTCGTCTATGGTCGGTCCGATTCATGCGTTCCGAATGGTCACTCTGTTGACCGGCTGCAGGTCTTGAATGAAGCGCAATGTTCCGTTTTTCTTCGGTACGGTAAACCATCGGTTCGAGTATGGGGCACTCGACGGTTCGAGAATGCCCATATCGACTTTCTGTCTAAGTAGCTCCATCAACCTCGGGATGTGAGCTCTTGGTACCGTAATCGGCTTGAGATTCCACGGTACATGCGGTACCGTGAATATCACCATCGGCTCCACGATTGTTGGGTCTACGCACCCGATCTCTTCAGGTGAGAATGCGAAGGCTTTCCCGTGCCTTCCGAGCATTCTCCGAAACCGGTCTTCCTCCGCCGGTAGTAGGAACCCGCCCCCACCGATTTTGAGCTCCCGAAGCGTCCCATCGGTGAAAGTGTGTCCTATGCAGACCGGATCTTGCAAACTGGGGTCCGACACAACCCCTCTGATTCGGGACTCGCTGCCCTCCGGCAAGGGTGCCGCGACGGGCCTTACCTTCCGGTCCACAATCTTGTACTTCGTGCTAACTCGGGTCATCATGTCCGACCCGAGCCCCTGACTGAAGCTCGCGATGACTTCGTATATCTCTTCGGAACATACCGGTATCGTCCGGTCTTCGTTAAGGTCTTCTCTGGCTTCCTTCCTCAGCATACCCAAGGTGTCGTCGAAGGAGACCGCCTCCACGGCTCCGCTGATTTCCTCGTCCGAGCCGAGGACTCCGCACGCTCAAAGTCGCTCTTCCGCCCTTGCCTTCTCTCGGCCAACGATGCCGACTATCATACACCCTCCGTTGTTGGAGAAGCAAATTTTTCTACCCATCGTACAAGGATTCTTCGGTTTCGGTTCTATTGTACAGTTGTGGGGTCTTTCCCGAGTGTCCGGACTGTCTCGGCCCCACGCCTTGGCAGCCCTCTCTAAAAATCCTCCCGGTTCTCACCACCGAGGGATTCGCGGTTCCGCTCGTGGTTTGGTCGCACCGTCAGAAATTGGACCGAATGGCGCCCGTCCTGGTATCGCCGGCATGCACCCGGCCTTCCCAGAGGTACACCACCTGGTTCCTCAACGCCTCCGCGAAATCGCCACAGTCCTTCCGAATGTGGCCGACCTCGTCGCACCACATGCACCTGTTCCCTGCTGCCGGCCGTCGGTCACGAGCCGGTTCGCCGCCTTCCCTTCGAGTCTGGGCGATCTGGAGATCCTTTATCGCCCGACGAGCCACTGACCATGCCGGTCGAAGCCGGACCGGTTTCGAGCCATTCCCGGGTCTCTTCCCTTCGCCCTTCCGGTGCCATTTCAAGCCTCCTTGCTGTGACAGAGCCCGCTCCGGCCGCCCCGTTGTCAGCCCATTCTCGCCGCTTGTCAAAATGGCCACAGACTCTCTTAACCGCAGTCCAGTCGATCGTCAGCCCGTCTTCGGTTTCTAGCAAGGAGCCGACTTGATCCCGGTCCCGCTCGTCCACCGACTTGACGAACAGTAGGACCCGGCTCGTATCTAGAACGGTTCGGTCAAGCGCCGAAAGGCGCGCAAAGCGTTCCTCAAACTCCCGGAGGAGTGCCGACGCGTTTCTTCCCTTGCCGGGGGACTCCACCCATTCCATGAAGTCCCGTTTCAAAAGCCGGAGCGCGTCGTCCAGCCCGTATTTTTCTAGGAGTCAGCCTTCGAACTCCTCCCAGGTACGGCTCTCCGGCCGCACCTCGAGCATCTCCGCATGGATGCTCGGCATCGCCACTCGAGGAAACCCGGCAAGACGCCTCTCGAGGAAACCCGGCAAGACGCCTCTCTTCCGGAATGTCCCGCATCAGCATTTCTGCCCCGTAGGACGCCAAATACTTCGTGGCATCCTTTCCACTGAACCGGCCGATCGTATCGATGACCGCCTCAATGGCTCTGTCGAGGGCGCCGGTGCCCTCGCGTGCACTCAATATCCGATCCACGGCCGAAGCCATGGCCTCTGCAAGATCCGACCCTTTCATCTTCTGCTCTTCTACCGCCTCCTTCACGTCGGGTTCACCAAGATGTCGAGGTATTCCTCGCGGATGTGTGGAACGAGGCGGGACCTCGGGGGTCTTGTACCGAAGAGCAAGAGAGAAAGGCGAAGGGAAGAGACCCACTAGGTGTGACCGTAGATTCACAGGGACACGGCCCTTCGACACAAAGACGCGAGTGGGACAGCGACACAGAGAGACACGAATGTATGTATCTATTAACAAAGACAAACAACAAGACACGAAGTTCGTTACAACCGAACAGGCCGGCGAACAGATGCCGATGCCTGTTCGTAAACGCACAGAAAGAAAGGAGTAGGATGGAGGTGCTGCTGGAAGCACTCGGGCATTCCTCAGAGCAGCGCGAGCCTCCCGAAACCTGCACAGAAAGGAACTACAGAGTATGGAAGAGAGAGAAGCCTTCGGCACGCAATCTGACAGCACTTCGTCCTCTCTGATTCCGCGATCCCATCCCCCTTCTCGTCTCCCTCCTTTTATAGGCAAGGAAGGAGCCGTTTCCCCTTTACTTCCTACCCACTAAATCTACCTACCTAGGATCTCCTATGTACCTAATTCTCCCTTATGTACAATATAAGGCGTACGGGCATGAAGAGCCGGTTCCTACGCCCCGGTGCACCGATTCCGCTTGTGGACGGTTTTCTTCACGACAACGCGTGGAACACCGGGTTCCGAGCCAGATAGATACTGATCATGTTGTCGCAGTAAAGGGAAGTCGGATCCTTGATGGGTATGCCCAGATCCTTCAAAATCCTTTTGAGCCATACGGCTTCACACGCAGCTACGGCTGCGCCCTTGTATTCTGCCTCCGTACTCGAAAGAGCGACGATAGGCTGCTTCTTGCTACTCTAGGATATTGCTCCGCTACTGAGGGAGAAAACAAATCCAGAGGTTGATCTTCTATCGGCTTTGTAGCCGGTCCAATCGGCGTCTGTGTACCCCTCGAGTCGTATTGGCATCACGATCTTGTAGAGGATGCTGCAATCCATTGTGTCGCTCACATACTGTAGAACTTGCTGAGCGCAATCCAAGTGAGTATCACACGGTGTTTGCATGAATTGATTAAGGAGACCGACCGGATAACTGAGATCGGGTCGAGTGATCGTGAGGTAGATGAGACTCCCGATGAGTTTCCGATACTGAGTCGGCTCACACGCTTTGGTGCCGGAGTTCGCATCTAGTTTGAGATTACGATCAAGCAGGGTTGCCACGGATTTGCACTTAGCCATACCGAAATTGTATAATGTTGAGAGACAAGCTCAACATCGGCCGGTTCGGCTGAAGAAGCCGAGGACTGGATCGGTTGGGACCGACGGTTAGGCCGAGTGCGTAAACCGGGAGGTCGTTAGGAAAGATATTCCGTGAGGAATATATTTGGGAGTTAGTGTAGGAGCTCTTGATGAGCATTGAAGTACTGTCAGTACTTCGGTCAGTCCTTCTAGGGCTTGTATAAAAGTGTTCACTGAGCACGTCTTATGTACAGACTGAGTATTATTGTTGAATATAGTTTTTTGTGTCTTCTCTCTCACTCTCTCTGTCTCTCCCGCGTATACCGTGTAAGCTAAAGCTCTCCATTGAACCTGAGTTTCCATCCTTCTGTTCGGTCTTCATACTTGCTTCCGCACGTTACTTTCTACTTGGTATCAGAGCGTGAGGGTTGAGAACCTCTCTGCAGCCGACACAGCTTGACAAAGAAGAATGAGAAGAACGATGGATAGAGGCATGGCGAGCTCGCTTCCAACAGAGAAGCTCGACAGAACCAACTACGCGTCTTGGTCCTACAAGATGCACCAGTACCTACTCGGGCACGGCTACTGGAGTTATGTCGAAGGAGCTAATGACGCGGCACCCGAATCGACACACAAAGACTTCCCGTCGTGGGAACAATCGGCGAGCAGGGTATTGTACTGCTTCGCGTCGTGTGTGGGCGAACAACTATTGAGCTATGTTCGGGATGCAAAGACGCCGAAGGGTGCGTGGGAAAATCTGAAGAAGATTTTCGCCGCGAGCACCACAGCCAGGAAGCTTCAGCTTTGACAGGAGTTGAGCAACCTACGACAACGCGACTTGTCGGTGGCGGACTATACCTCGAAGATCAAGGATATCTGCGACTCCCTCGCCTCCATAGAGGTGAACATCGAGGAGAGCGAGATGGTCCAGATCTGTCTCGGAGGTTTGGCGTCGAAGTTCGGAGCGTTCCGAACGGCTGTGTGTACCCGGGAGAATATGCCGTCCTTTTTCGACTTACAGTCGATGCTCCTGGTAGAGGAGAACCACGCGGGTGCGTCGACGAGCACGCACACCGACAGCAAGATGTTGTACACGGAGGGAGAAAGGCCCCGTGGTCGTGGCGGACGAGGCGAGTCGGCACGCAATGGAGGCGGCCGACGAGATCAAGAAAGAAAGCACCGAAGTGATGCCGACAGCAATTCCGGACCCTCCGGAAACAAGGGGAGTCGAAGTGATGAGAACCGGCAAGGGAAGTCCATCGCGGAGTGTTGGTACTGTGGCAAGAAAGGACACAAGGAAAGTGAGTGCTGGAAGAAGCGCGCCGATTCGGAGAGAACTGGTTCCGGGAACGGCTCCAGACATACCGACAAGGGAAATCGGCAGCGATCGCACTACGCCGAAGACTCCGGGAGAGCCGGAGAAGGGACTGCCTTCATGACGAGACACGAAGCAAACTCAATGAAGCAGACCACCCCGAGATCGGACGAGGTGTGGTACGTAGACTCCGGCGCGTCAAACCACATGACGAGCCATAAGGAGTGGTTCTCGTACCTTGAAAAACTGATACAACCTGGAGTAGTCGCAACAGGAGACGACACTCCGCATCCGATCGCGAATGTCGGAGAAGTTCCCCTTAGCCATGTCGAGCAGAAAGGGAAACTCATGAACGTGCTGCACGTTCCGACAATCACGAAAAACTTGGTCTCGGTCGGACAGATCGTCGACCAAGGGATGGAGGTTCGGTTTACACACCTCGGGTGCTTCATTGAGGAAGAAGGGAGAGTGATTGCGCAAGGGCGCAGAGACGGGAGTATGTTCATCCTCGACTCCACTGACGGCGGCACCGCAATGTTCGCGAAGGGACAAAAGACCGAGTCGGACATCGACTTGTGGCACAAGCGGATAGGCCACGTCAACTACCAGCGGCTTCAAGATCTGCAAACGAAACAAATAGTGTTTGGATTGCCCAAATTTAGTGGCCGAAAGGCACAAATTTCTGAAGCCTGCCAGCTCGGGAAGCAACACCGACTTCCTTTCCCCAACGAGCGAAACCGGAGCAGGAACAAGCTCGACCTTATACACTCCGACGTATGGGGGCCGACACAAAACGTTAGTCTTGGCGGGAGCCGATATGTCGTCTCCTTCATCGACGACCACACGCGGCACACGTGGATCTACCTCCTTGAGAGAAAGAGCGAAGTCTTCGACTGTTTCCGTGACCTCAAAGGGTTCGTGGAAACGGAAACAGGACGAAAGATCAAGTGCCTACGGTCGGATGGTGGAAAAGAGTACTTTTTCGGTCAATTCAACGGTTATCTACAACAAATGGGAATTCGCCACGAATTCAGTTGTAGATACACGCCGGAACAGAACGGCGTGGCCGAGAGGAAGAATCGGTCAGTTGTGGAAGCGGCACGGCCAATGCTGGAGGAGAAGAGCTTGCCCAAGTTCTACTGGGCCGAGGCGGTAAGGACCGCGGTATACATCACGAACCGGATCGGAGACAAAATGTTGGCGCACGAGCTATATTTCGGAACGAAGCCGAACATACGACACTTGAGGGTGTTCGGTACCATTGTGTATGTGCATGTACCGAAGGAGAAAAGAAGGAAGCTGGACGCAAAGGCCGAGAAATGCATCTTGGTCGGTTACTCGGACGAGCAGAAGGGTTATAAGTGCTATAACCCTCGAACCAAACAAGCGCGTGTTAGTCGCGATGTTGTGGTTGACGAGTCTGCGTCCTGGTACAAGCCCCCGACTCCGAACCCCGAGTCCAATCCGTGTTCTGACGATGAGGTCAACGAGGCCGAGATGCCTACGGATGAGCCCGAAATCGAGATCCGCGAAGAGAGTCCGATTTCACTCCGCTTAAGTGGACTGATTGGACGACTGAATCGGTGTGTTCAGTCCGATGAATAGCCGGCGAGTAGTGGAGACTCGGCCGTGCATTCCCCGCGCAGGAAGCCGAGGAGACGGCTTACGCGCAAAGAGAAAGGGAAGAAGAAGGTGTCGGATTCTGGCAAGGATAGGAACGAGTCAGACCGACGCGAGTCCGACTCCGAGGGAACTGTGAAGACTACGTCGACCGAGAAGGCCTCGACATCGGCTAATGTGAGATTACGCCGATCTACCCGCCAGAAGAATCCTGTTTTGCGGTTCGGATACAACGAGTACATGGCGCATCATTATGCGTACATGACCCGTGTAGCGGAAGTGCGTGAGCCGGAGAGCTACGCAGAAGCGGCGAAGGAAGCGAATTGGCACGCCGCGATGGAGGAAGACATGCACGCATTGGCGGAGAACGAGACTTGGGACCTGGTTGACGCACTGAAGGGTGTGAAGCTGATTGGGTGTAGATGGGTGTACAAAGTCAATTACAACACCGATGCCTCAGTCAACCGCTCGGCTAGTGGCAAAGGGCTACGCGCAGAAACACGGCATCGACTACGATGAGACGTTTGCGCCAGTCGCGAAAATGACGACCGTCCGTGTTTTGCTTGCAGTAGCCGCGGCCAAGGGGTGGCACTTACATCAGATGGATGTAAAGAATGCGTTCCTGCAAGGTGACCTTGAGGAACAGCTGTACATGGTACAGCCCCCCGGATTTTACTCTGGAACGAACTCCTCGGCAGTATGGCGACTAAAGAAGTCCCTTTACGGACTGAAGCAAGCCCCACGTGCCTGGAACGCGAAGATTACGCAACAACTGCATCGGATGGGCTTCGTCACGTCAAAATCGGACTCTTCCCTGTTCATCCGGAAAGGTCGACTCGGACCGGTTAGTATTTTACTATATGTTGATGACTTGGTCATCACCGGCGCCGACCTAGGTTAAATCGACCGCGTGAAGCTCCAGCTTGCGGCATCGTTCGACATGAAGGATCTGGGGGACCTTCATTACTTCCTCAAGATCGAAGTGATCCGTACCCTCGAAGGCATATTGATCAGCCAACGTCATTACGTGCTGGGTATGCTCTTCAAACTCGGGATGGCCGACTGTAAGTCCGTCTCGACTCCTCTGGACAGAACCATCAAGCTTCGTCCCGATACGGGAAAGGTATGCGACCTGACGAGGTTCCGACAAATTGTCGGAAGCCTCATATACTTGACCATCACCCGACCCGACCTCAGTTATCCAATCGGGGTGATCAGTCAATTCATGGCGCGACCTACCGAGGAGCACCTTCAGTGTGCGCAACGCATACTTCGGTATGTCAACGACACTAAGGACCGGGGACTGCTATATCAGACTGGTGCAGCCGCGCAGTTAGTCGGCTACACCGATGCTGATTGGGCTAGCAACGCCGCCGATCGCCGATCCACGTCCGGATACGCGTTCTCCCTCGGGAGTGCCGCGATCGCGTGGAGCAGTAAGAAGCAGCCGACAGTTGCACTGTCGAGCACTGAAGCTGAGTACCGAGGAGCGGCTATCGCGACATGCGAAGCCATATGGTTGAAGCGACTACTTAAGGATCTACAAGTGGAGGTGTCAGATCCGATGACGATCTACTACGACAACCTCAACAGCATCCAACTCGCGAAGAACCCCGTTTTCCATGGATGGACCAAGCACATTGAGGTGCACTACCATTTCGTCCGTGAGCGTGTCCTTTCCGGTGAAGTCGAACTTCAATACGTTGTCGAAGTTTTCCTCGCGGATGCGTGGAATGAGGCGGAACCTCGGGGGTCCTGTACCAATGAGCAAGAGAGGAAGGGGAAGAAACCCTCTACGTGCGAGCGTAGATCCACAGGGACACGGCCCTTCGATGCAAAGACGCAAGTGAGACAGCGACACAGAAAGGCACGAATGTATGTATGTATTAACAAAGGCAAACAACAAGAACACGAAGACAACAAAACACGGAGTCGGTTACAACCGAACAGGCCGTCGAACAGATGCCGATGCCTGTTCGTAAATGCACAGAAAGACAGGAGCAAGTTGGAGGTGCTGCCGGAAGCACTCGGGCATTCCTCAGAGCAGCGCGAGCCTCCCGAAACCTGCACAGAAGGAAGCTATGGAGTTTGCGAACCAGAGAGAGAGAGAGAAGCCTTCACACGCAAACCGACAGCACTTTGTCCTCGACTCTCCGCGATCCTCTGCCCATCCTCGTATCCCTCCTTTTATAGCCAAGGAAGGAGCCGTTTTCCTACCTACCGAATCTACCGGCCTAGGAGATCCTATGTACAACATAAGGCGCATGTGCACGAAGAGCCGGTTCCTACGCTCCGGTGCACCGATTCCGCTTGTGGACGGTTTTCTTCACGACATCCGCCCCCACCTAACCGCGCATCCACCGGCATGCGCCAAATTGTGTTGGGACGGAGAAAACCGGTCCAGCCTTCATTCTCCGCCCATCGGTTCTTCTTCGGTTTCGGATCGTTCGTCGTCGCAGTCCAGGTTAACCGGATCCGGCTCGTCGTCGTGACGCTTCTTAAACGCTTTGATCCGCTTCCCAGCTACCGGTCTCGCCATTCTTGTGCCGTCGAGTTCCGCCAGATGGTATGTCCCGTTGTCGTTGGCGCTTTGTACCACGTAAGGCCCGAACCACCTTGTTGCGAACTTCCGTGTCGCTCGGTGCTGGTTGTCAAGGCTGCTGTCGTAGACTAGCACCCAATCGCCTTCCTCGATCTTCTTCGGTCGGAGCCGGTGCGTTCAGTCGAACCGGGCTTTGTTCCTCATCCTTGCTTCCCGAAGCTTTTCCGCAGCCTGCTCCACGTCCCTCGGTCTTCGCTCGAGCTGTCGTATACGCGCCGCTTGCAGTTCCTCCCGGCTCATCTCGTCTCTCCAGTCCACGGTTGCCCATGAGGAGATCGTACGTTCCATCAGCATGATCGGCTTCTACCCAAACATGAGCTCTGCCGGCATGAATCCGGTTACCGAACTGTGCGTAGTTCGGTCAGCCCACAATGCGTAAGGCAGCAGCCGCGGCCAGTTCCCGACTTGACCTCCGCATGCCCGAACTAACGCCTTGACGATCGGTCTGTGTCCGCGCTCCACCTTTCTATTCGCCTCCGGATAGTACGCAGTGGTAAGCGAGAGCTTGACTCCTAGCCGGTCGAACAGCTCCTCGGCCTCTTCGGCGTCCAACTCCCCGCGATCAGCCACGATCTTCCCGACGCACCCGTACCGGCATATCACGTCATCAATCAGGAACCGACATACGGCCGTGGTCGTTTTGTTCTGAAGGGCTCGGCCTTCTACCTGGTTGGTCAGATCTTCCCGAGCCAGGACCAGATACCGCATCTATCCTACTCCCATCGGCATCGTCACCAGATCTACCATCCATTTGAAGTGGATGGTCGGAGGGTACGTAGGGTGAAGCTCGCCCTAATGTCGGACTACGGAGTGCATCTGACAGCTCTCGCAAGTTGTCACGAACCGATGCACGTCCCGGTACAGTCCCGGCCACCAGTACTTCCCCTTTATCTTCTCGAACGTGGCCCACGTTCCACGGTGTCCAGCCCAAGGGCTGTCGTGGTAGGCCGTCAGCAGCTCCTCCTGTTCTTCCTTCATCGCCACCACCCGGAGCGGGATGTCGTTCCTCTTCTTTGGGTGCTTCCATAAGTATCTGTCCTGGAGAAAGAATTGGTAAGCTTTCTTACGGATCCGGTTGGCCTCGTCCTTCGTCCATGACGCATCCGGCGTCATCGTCCTCAAAAACCCACCGATCTGGAGCCACTCGCCGTCGTACTTGCTCTCGTCAAAGTCGTTAAGTGCCGGAGTGCTCGTCCCATCGGTCGTCACGTACGCTGCCTCGAAGAAGTCAACGCCGACTTCTTCGTCCTCCGAAACCATGCTGCCCTCGTCATCAAACCTCGCCCTCGAAAGCATGTCGGCCATGTTGTTGTCCTTTCCGGAAATGTGCCGTATTTCCGGGTCCAGGGACTTGATGTACGCTATCCACTTGAGCATCGCCAGGTCCGGTGTCGCGCAATCGGAAACCATGCCGAGAATCGGCAGGCAATCCGTCTCGATAATCACTTCTGCCCCGATCAGGTAGTCTTTGTCGGCCTTTACTGCCGAAACGATACCCCAGAGTTCGCGTTTAACCTAGGCATACCCTCGCTGTCGTTCACTGAGGACCTTCGCGCCGAATCGGATCGAGAACCGAATGCCGTCCCCGTCTTCTTGGTTGACGACCCATCCGATCCCGGTCGGACTCGTATCCACCGTTATGTACACCGGGGTACCCTTCCCGTAGACAGCCTTCCGGAGCGTCGGTGCTGCCGCAAGAGCTTCCTTCAGCTTCCGGACCGACTCCGTGTGCTCGTCTCGCCATTCGAATTTTCGCCCTTTCTTCAGCAACCCGTATAGCGGCTCCGCAACGTGGGCGTAATGCGGGATCCATATGTGGTAGAATGTGCATGCCCCCAGGAACCTCCGAACTTCTGTAACCGAGCTACAGTCGGTCTTCATCGCGGAGATGGCTTCTACCTTTGCTGGAGACGGCTTCCGGCCATAGGGTCCACATAGTTGTTCGACCACCAGGATTTCCGATTGCCCGAAGGCCGATTTCTCCCCGGAGAAGGTGAGCCTCGCATCCTCTAGCCTTTGTAGCACCTTTTCGCAGTCGTCGATGTGTGTTGCCACGAATCGCCGACATCCGTCCGGCCCGACTGTCTCGTCCTTCTCTTCCACCGGGCACCCCTTTGTCGGGATGTCGTCCAGAAACGGCATGGTGATGTCCGGGATGCAATCTCTCAGTACCTTGTTCATTGCATTCACCATGTGGGCCACCGAGTTAGTCCCTCCTTGTGGCAGGGTACACATTCGCACTAGGCCGAGGGGAGTTCGCATCGTCGTAATGTCTCTACTCTCCACAACTAGCTAGAACTGGTCGTACCCTGAGTACAGATCACCGACCGAGTAAATCGACCTTCCGGAGAAGGCCTCCGCGAACTCGTCTATGGTCGGTCCGATTCCTGCGTTCCGAATGGTCACTCTGTTGACCGGCTGCAGGTCTTGAATGAAGCGCATCGTTCCGTTTTTCTTTGGTATGGTAAACCATCGGTTCGAGTATGGGGCACTCGACGGTTCGAGAATGCCCATATCTACTTTCTGCCTCAATAGCTCCATCAACTTCGGGATGTGAGCTCTCGGTACTGGAATCGGCTTGAGATTCCACGGCACATGCGGTACCGTGAATATCACAATCGGCTCCACGATCGTCGGGTCCGTCGGTGAGAATGCGAAGGCTTTCCCGTGCCTTCCGAGCATTCTCCAAAACCGGTCTTCCTCCGCCGGCAGTAGGAACCCGCCCCCACCGATCTTGAGCTCCTGGAGCGTCCCGTCGGTGAAGGTGTGTCCTATGCAAGCCGGATCTCGTAAACTGGGGTCCGACGCAACCCCTCTGATTCGGGACTCGCTGCCCTCCGGCAAGGGTGCCGCGACTGGCCTTACCTTCCGGTCCACAGTCTTGTACTTCGTGCTAACTCGGGCTGTCCGATCCGACCCGAGCCCCTGACTGAAGTCCGTGATGACTCCGTACATCTCTTCGGAACATACCGGTATCGTCCGGTCTTCATTAAGGTCTTCTCCGGCTACCTTCCTCAGCATCCCCAAGGTGTCGTCGAAGGAGACCGCCTCCACGGCCCCGCTGATTTCCTCGTCCGGTCCGAGAACTCCGCACACTCGAAGTCGCTCCTCCGCCCTTGCCCTTGCTCGGCCAACGATGCCGACTATCATACACCCTCCGTTGCCGGAGAAGCAGAATTTTCTACCTATCGTACAAGGTTTCTTCGGTTTCGGTTCTATCGTACAACTGTGGGGTCTTTCCCGAGTGTACGGACTGTCTCGGCCCCACGCCTTGGCAGCCCTCTCTAAAAATCCTCCCGGTTCTCGCCACCGAGGGATTCGCGGTTCCGCTCGTGGTTTGGCTGCACCGTCAGAAATTGGACCGAATGGCGCCCGTCCTGGCTTTTGACCCTCGCGTAGGCCGAACCGTTGTCCAGCACCTTGGTCTCCATTCGCGCCGCAGTGATGTATGGTTCACCTAATATGACCGGGTGCGAGGACGTCTCCTGTACGAAGAAGTGTTGGTCAATCTCGACGTCGCCGATCTTGACTCGCACGTTCGGGCAGGCCCCATGGAGTTCCTCGGTGGCGCGCGTTGCCGCCCGTAACTTCCATCCGTGCTTGGTGTTGATCGGCCACTTCCCCTTCTTATAGAAGTCCATGGACATCAGGTTTATTTCCGAACCGTGGTCCACCAACGCCACCACCGGTTCCTGAACATCTCCGATCTTTACCGGGGTCTCCGTGGTCGCTCGGGCCCAGTGTGGCCTCGAATAGTGGCTCTCCGCCCACTCATCTGTCAGCACTGAGTCGTCGATGTGCGTCGTCCGCACCTCTACCGGTCTTTCCGGATCCGTCTCCGTCGACAGCCTCTTCCGTTTCACCAAGACTACAATGGAGTCGTGGAACTCCTTCTTGGCGATCCCTAACACCTCTCGCAATGACAGCTCCACTTTGTTGTCGAGGATCCGTTCTTCTAGGACCTTTCGTAGGTCCGTAGTCCTTTCTATCTCCGTCCCCAGTCGGTATCCGCCCTTCCTGGGGTTATCTTGCGAGCTGGATCCGCCGGCATCGTTCCGTCGTTGCCCGAATCGGGTCTCGTACCGTTGTGAAGGCCCGGCCGCTACGGCTTTCCCCACTCGTTTGTCTTCTACCAGAGCCTCATAGTTCTGGCAGGTGGCTTCTACGAAGCCCGTCTTCTCCTCGACCGGATCGCTCCACCCGGTTATTTCCCGGACCCGTCTCAACCGTGCGCCCGCAAGACCTTCCAGCATTGCCGACCAGAATCCATCTTTGCCCTCCTTTTGGGCCTCGCTGCCCCCGACCCGAATTCCGGCCGACGCCGAGTAGTGGATGGCTTCTACGTGTCGGGCCGCGGCCTCTTCCATCAGTCTCTTCATACCTCCTCGCCCGTCATTCCGGTTCAGGGCCCTCCTGGTGTCGCCGGCGTGCACCCGCCCTTCCCACAGGTACACCACTCGGTTCCTCAACGCCTCTGCGAAATATCCGCAGTCCTTCCGAATGTGGCCGACCTCGTCGCACCACATGCACCTGTTCCACAAGATTGCCATGGTGAAGAAATCGGAAGACCGTCCCACAAGTTCTAGGTATACGGACCGACAGTGCATATGGTGCAATAGTGCCAAACATGATCGGAAGGAATGCGATGAGCTCAAGGAGGCTCTACAGCGGGATCTTATCTACTATGAAGGAAATCAGATCCATTCGATGGATACTCGGAAGCCACTCTGGCCGAACTTCCGAAAAGGCGGCATGAAGAAGGTCCTAGAGGAGGAGATAGAGGTAAAAATCAATTATGTGACAATCACAGGAATACGTGTGGGTGAGATATCTAAAATGAAGGCATCTTTCTGGCCAGAAGTGCTAGAAATCTCCGAGAAAACCAACTCTGATAAAATCCGGAGCACTGCAGAAGGCATCTGGGAAGCTACAGGATGGCAGAGCCCCGTAGAGAAGAATGGTGTATACGCCCTATGCCAATTACATGATGTGTATGTAGATGAAAAAAGACGACACACGGATGATGCAGGTGGACCATCGAAGACACCGGAGAGCTGGAATTCGGAAGGATAAGGAAAAGGAAAAACGATTCCGACATTCAAACACCTCGTACATCAAACCACAGAAGGACCTGAAGAAGGTGTTCAAAGAGAGAATCCTTGATAGTCACGTGGAATTTTCTCTCCGGGAATTGCTTGGAATAGCAAAGAAAGAGTTCCACGATCTCCTCGTGGATCTTGTGAAGAGAAAGAGGCAAGATACGGAAGATTCTAATACTTCAAAGGTAAATGCAAATATGATTCTAATGAACGATATGGAAATGGAGGATGAAATTCCGAACTCTCACTACACAAAGCCACACTGGGCATGAGCAACTATAGGGACTCCGGTCCGAATCAGAAACATCAAAGAGCCTGTACTGGCATTGATTGATCATGGGTCAAAGATCAATTTGATGTCCAAGGAGTTCTACCGGAAGGGGAAGTGGCCTATAAACACCAGCCATGGATGGAAGATCCGAGCAGTCACAAAAGCCACGGAAGATCTATTTGCAACTTGTCCCGATGTGACGGTGAAGATCGGAGATGTGGAGATTGACCAAAATTTCTTCGTGCAAAATGAGGTCTCACATTCCGTGATCCTTGGGAAATCCTTTATCACGGCTTCACGGATGGAGACAAAGGTGCTCGATAGCGGCACGGCTTTTGCACGAATTCAGAGCCAAAGCGGAGGGAAAACCGTCCAATTCCTAATTGTGCCATCGAATCACGAAAGGAACAAGAGAGAGCTCTTGTCCCAAATAAAAATGGATTTTTAAAGTAGACTGTTGCGGAGTGGGGAAGGGGAAGTGATAGTCTGAGAAGCCTTGATACCCCACACAGGAACAAAACTCTCGGAGCAAAACAAGTACGAATCGGTTCGGATGGGGCATCTACATATACGGCCGTAATTGGAGTAATGAAGAAAGAATTCCGAAAGGTGCAAGATGAGTTACGGTCTGCATCAATCATGAAAGAAGACGAAGAAATCATTGGAGTAATCGAAGAAGTGTTCTACGGATACACACTACAAAGGCTTGAAGAGATTAAAGAAGAGAATCACCATGAAGACCGGGTAGTTCCGGTGGAATCAGTCGAGATGTACAAGATCATTGTGGAAATGGAGCCGGATGTGCTCCGCAAAGAAGAAGCAATGGTATGTATGAAATATAAGACCATGGAAAGGAAGGTGAAACCATATGCGGGACCATTACCCGCCAATAGTGAACAAAAGATGAAAAAAGTCTCAGAAGATCCGTCACTTCGGAAGTCCATGGATATTGGACATACATTTACTGATGAGACCCGAAAGAAACTCCGGATTGGTGGAGGTAGGTTCCTCTTAAAGAATGAAGAAGAACGATTTCGTGAGATGTTGGAATAACATGGAAAAGCATTCGCATTCACACCAAAAGAGATAGGGTGTGTTGATCCAAAGATAGTGGAGCCAATGGTGATCTTCACGATTGATCATGTGCCGTGGAACTTGAAGCCAATTCCGGTGCCACAGGCACATATTCCGAAAATCATTGAATTTCTCAAAGAAAAGGTGACAATAGGGATTCTAGAGCCATCAAACACTCCGTACTCAAATCGATGGTTTTCGGTTCCAAAAAAGAATGGGTCACTCTGATTCATTCAAGACTTGCAACCAGTGAACAAGGTCACGATCCGAAACTCCGGAGTTGGTCCGATAGTGAATGAATTTGCAGAAGCATTTGCTAGACGTGCGATACACTCTATCGGAGACCTATACTTCGGGTATGACCAATTCCAATTGGCTATGGATAGCCGGGACATCACTACGATGCGAACACCGATTGGATTAGTTCAGATGTGCGCGCTACCACAAGGAGCAACAAACTCGGTCACACATATGATGAATGCAATGAACAAGGTGCTCCGAGACTGCATTCCACAGATAATGATGTCGTTCCTGGATGACATCCCAATCAACGGATGTCTGGTGGAAGAAAAGGATGGGACTATGGATGATCGCAGATGTCGAAAGTTCGTAGTTGACCATATTCGCGATTGCGAGAAAGTGCTATGGAAGTTAGAAGATGTGCACCTAACACTCTTCGGAGAGAAATCGGCATTCGGACAAGAAGAGATATTGGTAGTCAGACATCTATGTGGGCCCTACGGTCGAAGACCGTCGCCAATCAAGACAACATGGTAGCAAATATGTTATCAAGAGCACGTTTCGGAGACGAAGTAGCCGAAACGAATAATGAAGAACTTTCCAAAAATTACTTTACTTCGAGGCATATATCCCGGGTGAACGTAATTCGGGAGTTCCGGGAAGACGAGTACGAAGGAGAAAGCTTACTGATCGGGAAGGTGCTACAAGAAATCAAGGAATCATCAGGCCATAAAGACAATAGAGTCGAGATTCGACGAAAGAAATGGCAAGTCAGCAAGTTCTTCTTAGACAATGGATTAATCTGGAGGGAGCCGAAAAGACTGGATGGCATACCACTACAGGTAGTCGGCAAAAAGGAACAACAGAAACAAATAATATCCGAATTTCACGAATCTGATTGGGCTGGACATCGGGGAACATGGGCAACATTTGCGAAGATCAAGAAAAAATATTGGTGGAAGAATATGTACAAAGATGTAGCGGAGTTTACGGGAAGCTGCGAGAAATGCCAAATCTACTCTGGCGTTTGATACCGAGATGAATTACATCCGACATTCTCACATCGTGGCCATGCCAATAGGGATCGGACAAAAGAAGTACTTGGTGCTAGCTTGGGAGGATCTGACGAACCAAGTAGAGGGTCGGGGGTTACGAAGAAAATCATGTTCCGTAGTATGCCAATCTCTCTTGGAAGAAGTGTTCTGGAGGTATGGGTGCGTAGGACAAGTAATTGCGGACCGGGGAGAACTTGATTCCGATAAAGCTAGGGAATTCTTCGCTCAACATGGAGTTCGGTTGACACTACCACTACATACAATCCAGAAGCAAATGGGAAGATCGAACGAGGACATGGTCCAATCGTGAAAGCACTTCCGAAAGTATGTGACGGAAGAGTGAAGAATTGGCCACAGATACTTCCATATGCACTATGGGCAGATATGGGCGGATTGCACAACACATAGTTCCGTGACCGGTTATATGATAACAGAACTTATGACCGGACAACCACCAATAATGCCTACGGAAACCGCAGATGCAACATGGACAGTACTACCATGGAAGGAAGAGATGAGTCGGGAAGAACTACTAGCGATCCGGATATGAAAACTACAAGGAAGACCGGAAGACGTAACGAAAGCGATACGTCGACAACAAGAAGCACGATTTCGGAACAAAAGATGATTCGACACAAAGCATCGTCTACGACCATGAAAGATTGAAGAAGGGGATTGGGTGATAGTCTACGACAGTAGTTTGGACCATCATCATAGTTCAATACGAAAATTTGCTAAAAGGTGGTTCAGACCATACGAAGTTCAGAAGGTATTAGACAATGGAACATACCAATTATGTGAGTTGGATGGGACAGTAATACAGGTACCTGTAGCGAGGAAACAAGTGAAGATTTTCAAGAAGCGAAGTGACGACGAACCCTATGTTAGTTTCGACAACACCAATACAAAGGAGCAATCAGACAAAAGTTACGGACGTTCGGAAAGCAATGAAAATGGGCTAGAATTATAATTGACATAGGGGAAGAGACTGAGGGTACTACGAATGAAGGAGAATAACAAGCTCCAACAACTTTGGCACATACCTAAGGATGTGCGGGTTTGGAGGGTGCGAGTGTCGTAGTGTATTTCTTACACTACATGAAAAACGTATAGAGTACTAGATTCAATGAACATGAAGAAATAGAAGAAAATATTAAAATATATATTACATACATAGGGCAATATTCGAACCTTGTACCTCCATGTCAATAATGTAAAGCCTTACCATTATACTAACACATCATAGTGTTAAAATGATATCCCACATATTTTCTAGGAAAAAAAAACTTTACTTAGAAGAAAAACGCATGATAGAAAAAAAACTACACATGCACATCTAGCGTGCATAAACACTATAGTCAATAAAAAACGCATGAGATTAGAAAAGCATGTTAGAGAAAGCATATAGTCTATAGATAGAGAAAGCATGGAGTTTATAGTTAGAGAAAAAGCATGGATTGCTAAGACTCTCTCATCACTATATAAGGATGGGGAGCACAATGTAATAGGGGAGTGTGAAAACTTTGGAAATTGGATATATTTCTAAAAAAACACCAATTAATAAATTATATTCGTGGGATTCACGAGGTTTCTATATCTCTCTCTTTCAATCCAAATTCATATTCTTATCTTAATATTGTTCTAATAAAATACATTATACTCGTGGGATTCACGAGGTTTTTATATCTCTTTCTTATAATTGATTCATATTCATAACTAAACTCGTCTCAAATTATTCCTCCTCCTAGTCCAAAACCCCAATGGTTCCCACCCGACTCACGTAACGATCCAACACCGAAAGGCACGACAACATGACCATCAAGGAGGATGAAATGGTGCAGGTTTACCTTGGGGGCTTGGTGTCGAAGTTCAGAGCATTGCGGATGGTGGTATGTACAAGGGACAATACGCCTTCGTTTTTCGACTTACAATTGATGCTCCTTGTAGAGGGGAACCACGCGGGTGCGTCGACGAGTACGCACGCCAACAACAAGATGTTTGTACACGGAGGAAGAGAGGTCTCGTGGCCGTGGCGGATGAGGTGGGTCAGCACTATTAGGATCGTGACAACCCACAACTGGCTTCACTACCAAACATTTGGGTGCAAAGATCAAGAAAGATAATGCACAGACAAAAAAACAAGAAGGCTGAAAACACAAGTACAGAGACACAAGATTTAACATGGAAAACTCAAATTGGGAAAAACCATGTGGAGTCCACATACTCCAAACAGATCACTATGATAGGAGGAGTACAATGACAAGCTCCACGACAACAACCTTAAGGTCTCCTTCATCAAACTGACGGCCGTGGAGTTACTCGCTAACTCTCACTCTCTCATAGATACAGAGGCAACTACCCATTGTATAACTTATTACAACAATAATGATTCAACTCCCAATAAAGTTTGCCCTAGTTGTATTTATACTTATACAACTTTCTGGCTATTTACATACATAGCCCACAAGGGGCACATTTAGACTATTTACAAATATAGTATCCTGAATCTTTCAAAAAATTGATCCTTTGATTTTCAGTTTTCGATTTCGATTTCTGATTTCTGATTTCAGTCTCCGACTATCAGGCTCGGCCAAACTACTCATCGACTCCATGGGAATCAAATCTCCCCTTTTCCTCGATTCGAGCTCCACTTCCCATTCGGAGGGACCTGTTATCAAACAGGCACGCAATGGAGGCGGCCGACAGGAGCAAAACTGAAGGCATAATCGAAATGCCGACAAAAATTCTGGACCCTCCAGAAACAGGAGAAGTAAAAGCAGCGCCGGAAACCGGCAAGGATAGGCTGACATGGAATGTTGGTACAGTGGCTAGAAGTGCCATAGAGAAAGCGAGCACTAGAAGAAAAGGGCTTATTCAGACAAAGTCGGATCGAGCCAGAGAGACGCAGATACGTGTCACCGATCGCACTGTTGGCATAAAAGGCCGACTCCTACTTTGTATCCTTACTAGTGTGAACACATCCAATAGTTAGGGCTTGAGTATATATGTCGTAACCTAACATTGTAATAAGTGTTGCTTGATCATCCTTGTATCTTGAGTCTTGTCGAGAGAGAGAGAACAGAAACAACGAGAGCTTCCATTAAACCTTCGAGCTTGTCTATCTACCATTTCCTTTGTCATACTATTTGTGTTGTTTGCTTTGCACATAACCTACAGGTCCTCACATACTTTCACGTACATTCAGAACACTATATCCAACAAGTGGTATCAAAGCCGACCTATTGTTAGGTGGGAACAAACAACAAAAAAGCTAAAAGAGAAAAGACCAGGTTAATGAATCACAATTCCATAAAGAACATGGCTTCAACATCCGGTACAAGAGTTGAGATCCGAAAGTTCGATGGCAAAAATGTAGCCCTATGGAAGGAGATGATGTAGGATGTGTTGATCATTCGAAGACAGGTCGAAGTCATCCGGCATAGAGAAAAGCCTATTTCAATGTCACCCGAAGAGTGGAGATCAATAGATGAAATCACTTGCTCCACCATTCGGATGCACCTAGCCAAAAACGTCTACTTCAGCATGGCAAAAGAGACGACAACGTTCTCACTGTGGAAGAAGCTACAAGCTGTATACGAGAAGAAGTCCTCATCCTCATCATCGAAACTAATATTGATCAAACAACTATTCAACAATAAGATGAGAGAGACCGATCCAACCACCTCCCACATCAATACCTTCAACCGGGTGTTGTCTGAACTCTCCTCACAAGGGATCAACTTTGAAGAAGAAGGGAAAGCCCTTGCCCTCCTATCGAGCTTGCTGATGAGTTGGGAGGTATTCTGCACGACATTCGGCAATAGTCATCCAATCCTAAATCTAGATGAGACAATCGACCAAGTCCTCACAGAGGATATTCCGCGAAAATAAATGGGACTCACCATCGACGAATAGGCAAAATCCCACCACTCGACTGAGTCGATCGACCGATAGAGTCAATCGAAAGAACAAGCCAATAGAACCGGTCGACACCATAGTCAATCGAAAACGAGGGGAGACCGACAACGGTCGAAGTCGAGAACAGGCCAATCAGGCAAATTCTGCATCCATTGCAGAAAAGCTTGTCACAATGTTTTCGACTGCTAGTCGATCAAGAGGAAAGAGAGTGGTCAGTGATCCGAGCGGAATGAGGAAAATCCGACTTGAACCACTCTCCAGTCGAAAACCAAGTCAATGTTGCTAACACCCGATTGGGAGAGATCCTCTCCTTAGAGGACTCGATGATCAAAGAAGTCCTCTACAATGCGTAAGACACACATATGTGGTTACTGGATTTTGGTGCCACATTCCACGTGACCCCTAACATCGAATGGTTTTTGAACTATTCAGCCGAAGCTAGCGGCACGGTTCGACTAGGCAATGGGCAAGAGTGCAGAATCGCAGGAATTGGCGAAGTACCAATTCAACTATCAAATGGCAACACGATAGTCCTGCACCAAGTCCGACATGTACCTGCAATGAAAAGGAGTCTGGTCTCTATCGGCATGTTAGCCGAAGATGGATACAAAACGACTCTTAGCAACTCAACATGGATGATTAGTCATGGAAACCTGAAAATTGGAAGCGGACACAAGTACAACAACTTGTATCCAATGATGGCGATCAATCCAAAATGGGTCATGAATGTAGCCGAAAAGACCGACCCGAACTTATGGCATGGCCGACTCGGCCATATCTCTCAAGCCAGACTCGATCGACTGATGGTGGTTGGTTACATTCCTAAACTCCAAGCAAAGACGGACTTCTACGAGCATTTTCGATACGGGAAACAAACCCGAAGTCCGCACTCTCTCCATTACAAGATGGTACAACAACCCCTAGAGCCATGCACACAAATATATGTGGGCCTATGCCCGAGAGATCATTAGGAGGTTCCCAGTACTTCATCACATTTGTAGATGATTGTACATGGAAAGTCTGGGCCTATTTGATTAGGTCCAAAAACGAAGTGCTCGAGGTCTTCACTCGGTGGATATCTGAAGTGGAGAACCGGTCCGGATACAAAGTGAAGACACTCTGATCTGACAAAGGAGGAGTATACACCTCCCGAGCCTTCAAACTGTACCTGTCTAACAAAGGGATCAAACATCAAAAGAGTGATCCTTACACACCCACCCAGAATGGAGTGACCGAATGGATCAAGAAAACGATCCAAGAGAGGGTGACGACAATGCTCCAAGAGGCATGTTGTAACCGATCCTACTCCGACCCATGCCTATATACTCGACAACTGGCCGACGAGTCCTGGATCTCTTTGATCCTATACGTTGACAATATGCTGATTATAGGGAGAAATCAAGTTGAAATAGGAAAGCTAAAGCGGAGTCTTCACGACAAGTTTGCAATGAAGGAACTTGGACAAGCCCGACATATATTGGGCATGAGGATAGAGAGAAATCGGAAGCCAAAGACTCTTCGACTCTCCCAGTTCGACACATCTGAAAGGTGCTAAGATGCTTCAACGTGGAAAATGCCAAGCCAGCACCAACACTACTTCTAACGTCGATCCGACTATCAGACAAAACTCTCCTTCGACGAACAAGGAGAAAGAGCTTAATGGAAAGATACCCTACGCATCAACCGTAGGAAGTATCATGGCAACCCGACCCGACCTTGCATATGTCGTATGGGTCGTAAGCCAATACATGTCAAACCCAGGACAAAACCATTGGGAGTCCCTTCAAGTACATCTTCAGGTACCTAAGGGGGACCGAAGACGCACAACTGACTTTCAGATCAACAAACTCGACCAAAGTCAAAGGCTACACTGATTCTGATTAAGTCAGGAATTCGGACATTGTCAATCAGAAGTCAACATTAGGCTATGTTTTCACCTATGGCGGTAACGCCATATCATGGAGCTCGAAGTTGTAAGAGTGCACGGCTCTGTCTACCACAGAGGCCGAGTACATAGCAGCATCTGAGGCAGTGATGGGAAGCAATCTGGTTGCACCGACTGTCAGCCGACTTCTCAACGACAAGTTGAATTGACCATCCAGTGCCGACCATCTACTGCGACTCATAGAACGCAATACACCTCTTCAATAATCTTGTCTATCAGGCAAAGACAAAGCATATTGAGGTGCGGTACCATCATATCTGGAGGAGTTTGTTGGCATAAAAGGCGTACTCCTACTTTGTATCCTTACTAGTGTGAACACGTCCAATAGTTAGGGCTTGAGTATATAAGCCCTAACCTAACCTTGTAATATGTCCTGCTTGATCATTCTTGTATCTTGAGTCTGTAGAGAGAGAGAGAACAAAAATAACGACAACTTTCATTAAAGCTTTGAGCTTGTCTATCTACTGTTTCCTCTTTCATACTATCTATGTTGTTTGTTGTGCACATAACCTACGGGTCCTCAAATACTTCCATGTACATTCAGAACACCATATCCAACACGCACTATGTTGAAGGCTCGGAGGGAGCTCGATCGAGACCGGCCCTCGTAATGAAGCACGAAGCCAACCAGATGGGAGTATCCACTCGAACTCGGAAGAGGTGTGGTATGTAGACTCTGAAGCTTCCAATCCTTTCTTGAGAAGCCGGGGGTGGTCGAAACCGGAGACAATACCCCACATCCCATTGAGCATATTGGAGATGTCCCTCTGAGCCATGTCAGCCAAAGAGGAATTATGAGGAACGTCCTGCATGTTCCGAAGATCACCAAGAAATTGGTGTCGGTAGGCCAAATCGTGGATCAAGGAATGCATGTTCGGTTCACTCATCACAGATGCTTCATTGAGGAGGAAGGCCGGATCATCGTGCAAGGGCTCTAATATGGAAGAATGTTCATCCTCGAAACCAATGATGTTGGCACCGCTATATTCACGAAAGGGCAGAAGGTCGAGTCGGATATCAACCTATGGTATAAGCGGATCGACCCCATCAACTTCTAGAAGCTTAAGGAGATGCATTCGCAATATTTGGTTTCCGAACTACCGAAATTCAATGGCCGGAAAGGCCAAATTTGTGAAGCTTGCCCAATGAGAAGAATCGTAGCCAGAATCGGCTCGATCTTATCCATTCAGATGTATCGGGACCGGCACAAAATGTGAGTATTGGTAGGAGTCGATATTTTGTCTCCTTCATCGATGATTTCAATCGACACACTTGGATCTATTTGATCGAGAAGAAGAGCAAAGTCTTCTTGTGCTTCCGGGACTTAAAGAATCATGTAGAATGTGAAACCGGAAGGAAGATCAAGTGTCTAAGATCGGATGGTGGAAAAGAGTATTTTTCCAGCCAATTCACAAGTTATCTACAGACCAAGGGAATCTAACGTGAATTCTCTTGTAGATACGCACCGGAGCAGAACGGTGTGGCCGAACGTTGGAACCAGACATTAGTAGAAGCGGCGATGGCAATGTTGGACGAGAAGAGCATGCCCCGGATTTATTGGGCCAACGCAATTCGGATAGCCGTCTACATATAGAATCGAATATCTACCTCAGGGACGAAGGTGTTGCCGAAGATTTGTATTTTGAGCGGAAGCCGAATTTGACGCACATTCGGGTATTTGGCAACATTGCATATGTGCATGTGGCATATGAGAAGCAGAAGAAGATAGATGCCAAGGTCGAGAAGTGTAACTTGGTTGGCTACTCCAATGAGCAGAAGGAGTACAAGTTCTACAACCCTCGGTTGAAGCAAGTCCGAGTTAGCCGCAATGTCATCTTCGACGAATCAACATCTTGTTACTTCGCACCACCTGAACCCAAGCTAATTGTTGCGGATGAGGTAACTGATTCCGAAATAGAGGGAAGCGTTGAGGAATCGGAACTACTGGATATTCCCACTTCCCTCCGGATCAGTGGACTGAATTTGGATTGGTTGGCGGTCAACCGCATGACGAGTTGGTGAGTAGTGAAGACTCGGTCATGCTCACCCCGTGCAAGGAACCAAGGAGATGGTTCACATGTAAAGAGAAGGGGAAGAAGAATATGCCAGAGTACGACATGGACAAGAACGAGTCGGATCGTGTAATAACCAAGATCATTAATCCAAAAATAAAGACCTAAGTGACACAATCATACTAAAAATACACATTACCACCCATCCGCCCCCCCCCTGCCAGAGTTGACGTCACAGACGAGGAATCCTGATCTGTCCCATACTAGCTAGGATCTCCACGTCAGGACCTTGGTAGATGACTAGTCCACATCAAAGAGAGCTTTGTTGGAACTACTCAAGGGGCTCCCCTTGAAAAAGGAGAGTATCCCCTATTTGTAGGACCTAGGCCATGTAATGAAATCTACCTGACCAATCATGTGTGGGGTACGCAATGACACACATTAGGTCAATCCAATAAAGCCAATGACTCAGATATCATAGTATGATAGCCCCCAAATAAGCACGACTAAACCAATGGAAATAACATACTCCCCCCCTCCATTTAATTGCACTCTTGCAATGGGAAGTTAGGACAATGTTTGCGTAAATGTCTCTTCAGTTTCCCACGTGTTGTCTTCTTCCAACCTATCCTTCCACTTAACCTTATAGCGATGAACAACCTTTGACCTTAAGTTTCTAGACCTATGGTCGAGGATTTTCTCAGGTTCATGTGGAGCAAAACGATCATCCTCCAATGTCGATAAATTGGACAGTGATATAACATTATCATCATAATCAGTCGCCTCCTTTAATTGACTTACGTGGAATACGGGATGAACCATAACATTGGAAGGCAAATCCAAATGATAAACATTGAGACTATACGTTTTAAAACTTTATATGGTCCACAATATCATGGGGCTTATTTTGCACACGGTCCTGTTCTCAATGTTTCTGAGTCCTTAGGAACGTGTAGAAAAACCTGTTGTCCTACGTGAAATTCCCTTGGGTTTCTATCATGATTCGCATAAAAGACATTTCTATCCTATGCCATCCTAAGATTTTCTTCTACTAATTTACGTGCTTCAAGCATATCAGAGAGAAAATCCTTTGTACTATCCAAAGTATGTGAATCAAATGAAACATCAATAGGAGGACGTGGCATATAACTATACATCAACATGAATGGACTATATTTTGTTGATGTATGCTTAGCACTATTGTAGGCAAATTCCACCATAGGAAGGTAACTCTCCCATAATGAGGGTTTTTGCGCTACATATCCTCTCAACATATCCTCTAATATCTGATTCACTCTCTCAGTCAGCCCATCTTAGTGAGGATGATCAAAAGAACTGAGACTCAAGGTTGTTTGCAGTTTCTACATAACTTCTGACCAAAATGTACTTGTAAACTTGGAGTCTCGATCACTTACAATCTCCATCGGTAGACTATATAAGCTATAAAGATGTTTAGTAAACTTAATAGCCAATTTCTTTGCAGGAATTGTGGATTTTGTTGGAATGAATCTTGCTAGCTTGGTAAGGTGATCAACAACCAACCAAATGGCATTATTTCCCTCAACAGAACGAGGTAATCCAACTATGAAATCCATGGATATACTTTGTCACTTTTCAGCTGGAATATTGAGAGGTTGCAATAAGCTAGCTTTTTTCTATCGATCGGCCTTAATGACATGACATTGTGGACAACGTATAATATAAGACTCTACTTCAGGTTTCATTTTTGGCTAGAAAAACCTAGCTTTAATCAAAGACAATGTTCTTTGCGCACCCGGATGTCCAGTAGAAGGGGCATCATCAAAAACTTAAAGGCAATCTGAAAATGTGAAGAAGGTGTTTGTAATTCCACATTACCAAACACCCATTGAAAAGGGAATTTCAACACTCCACTCAGCGAAGCCCAAACTATAAATTGTAAATTTCCAAATAGCCCTTGTGACTAGACAAACGATAAATCAATGCCCACTATATTTGTTTGACATTGTGCAAAACAAATACATTCTGAAAGCAACACTTGTCTCTTTGTCACATAGATCGCAATCAGTCTTCCATGGATGTTAAGAATATCCATCTATCTACCTATCTATCTCATCCACATGGACTATGATGATCTTATTTGTATCATTCTAATTTTAGCATATGTCATCTCTCTCTCTCTCTCTCTCTCTCTCTCTCTCTCTCTCTCTCTCTTTCTGTTGTTGTTGTTGTTGTGTGTGCTTGTGACGACTCTTTCTGTCATTGTCACCGCCGTCTGCAGCCGTTGTCTACCGTTGTCGTCAGTTCTTGGCCGTTGTCATCGCCACCATCGTTGTCGTGTGTAGTCGTTGCCGTTGTCATCGTTGTCTGCCGCTATTGTTGTCGTGTGTAGTCGTTGCCGCTGTCGTCGTTGTCCGCTACCACTATCACCTACATTTTTGACGACATCATCAGCTGAGTAAACGAGAGAGCATACATGTGCTTCTACACTCGAACCTAGCACGCAAGTCATCGATGCTTGGCTAAGTTTTTTCTATCCTCTTTGTCTTTTCTTTATTTTATCTTTTGATTTACAACATGACTTCTAAACGAAAACCATAAGGAAACACATGAAGAAAGTATAAGTAAGGAAGAATTTTTAGATGTCCTTAACCGTTTAGTTAAAATAGAAAAATGGGCAAAAGAGATTGAAGCTGAAAAGCAAAAAGATAAGGAAGAAAAAGAAGTGCTTATTTCTGAAATAACGAAACTTAAAGTAGACAACACGAACCTTCAGAAACAAGTTAAGGACCTTGAGACATCTAGGGAAGATGGTGAAATATCTTCCCTATAGGATATTAAGGATAAGATCAAAAAGGTTAACGAAGAGGTTAAAAGCGATATGGAATTAGCAAAAACTGGGTGGGTTGATTTAGTAAAACGTAATATTAAAAAGGAACTAAAGGAGGAAAATATTGTAAACACTACCCTTGAGGAGGAAAAAATGCGTCAAGCTCGACGGCTAAATGTACGAGTTACTGGGCTCAAGGAAGGGGCATCTCCTGACGAAGATACACAAACATTAGGGAAAATGTTGGGGTACGAAGCCCTACCAAACACTAAAACTTGGAGGGTAGGACGTGACACCACTAGGAAAAGAGTTTTGGTCCTTGAGTTTAAGGACTCAGAATCTAGAATCGCATTTTTTTAAAAGAGACCAATTCTTCGAGGATTGGGTGGGGACCCTATCTACCTCGATGAAGATCTGACCAAGATGCAAATTGAGCATCGTAAAACTTGTATGCTGCGAGTCATACAAGCTTGTAAAGAGGGGCATCATGCTTTTTACCGAGACGAACGTGTGATAATAAATGATCGTGCCGCCAATTGACGATGTGTGGCCCATGTGACAAACAATAAACTTGGGATGACTTTATGGAACTGTAACGGTGCACTTTGGACACACCCTGGCCGTCTAGAGGAGATTTTGAAGCTATCTAACATACTTTTTTTTAGTAGAAACACATCAGAGCCCAAATCGAGGACTGCCACGAGTTGATGGTTTTCGTTGGGAATCTGTCCTTAGACAAACCTCACGTCGACATACTACTAGAGGGTCTGGAGGGGTTGCAATACTATTTCGAAGAGAGATACATAATAGGATAGAAATACTAAAGAAAGACCCAGAAGCCCGTTTTATGTGGGTGAAAGTCCTCACTAGCAAGGATCAGGCGATATTTATCGTCGTGTGTTACTTCCCCCCGAAAGGATCCCAGTATAATATGGTTGGAGAGGCGAGTATAGTTGATGAAGGAACGCCGCTTGGGCCTTCTCCATACGAACCTTTATCGGATGACATAATCTGATATTCTTCTCAAGGGGAAGTCTTCCTTGTAGGAGATTTCAATGCGAGAACCCAATCCCGACAATGCACAATATTTCAGATGGATAGAAACCTCGAAATGGTGAATGTCGACCCTTTAGAATTAGACATAACGCTTACATCAAAGGATCAAGGTGCGGACGCCACAAGATTTGGCCATTATCTACTTGAACTTGGAAGCTGACACCAGATGATCATATATAATGGCTTAGCCAAGTGGCCGGGCTCGGAGGCACTCATATGTTTCCCACATGGAGGGGGGAGCATCGTTGATTACCTAATAGGATGCCATGAAGCTACCCACATGGTTAACTCCTTCCGGGTGGCCCCATGCCCCATTGGTCCATACCATAACTTCCTATACTTTGGGCTAAAATGTGACACCCCCCACGCCACCCCAAACCATCACACCATAATACATTTCACGCATGAGCTCGCTAACATCTACTCTTGACATGTTCAAGACCATCTCTCCTCTTTTGATTCTTCCTTGCCTTTAGAGAACCTCACTACAAAACTTGCACACACCCTTCACTCAGCAGCAATTAGTAGCTTCCCATACACAAAACACTCCAATCATAGTAGAATAGGGTCTATGCCACATAACAAGTGGTATGATGAGGATTGTAGAGAGTTGTATAGACAACTTAAAGTGTCGCGACTTAGGGGTACTATTTCCTCAGTACAGGCTCGAAAAGAGATGCGCAAGATGACACGTCGTAAAAGATAAGCTTGGGAAGCATCCCAATATTGGGAACTCTACCATATGCCCATGAGTAGGGATTGCGGCCTTGCATGGAAGAGACTACGGGAACTGCGACCACAAACACCCATTGAGGATCCCAATATTTGGCACACATATATCGAGAGACTCTACCATGTCTCGAACCAACCACCCATCCCAATGCCTTCCACACCCCGACCTAACATGGGGACACTTTTCACCATCTCTAGGGTCACGAAGGTCATAAAAAATTTACAACATAGGAAATCCATGGACCACAGAGGATTGCGAGCCAAGCACATCATATATGCTCGAGAGTGCCTAGCCCCCTTTCTCACTCTAATCTTCAACCGCGCCCTCGCCAACGGTTTTCCACCACAATGGACCATGAACACAATGGCCCCTATACATAAAGGAGGGGACCCAATGGACCCAAATACATATAGGACCATTATGATAGGTCATACGCTCTCATCAAACTATATGGTGTGGTAATGGAAGCAGAACTCAGCAATTATATGGAAACATTAAGTCTTCGAGCACCTGAGCAGGCTGACTTTAGATGAGCCTTCTCCACTATTGACCATATCTTCACACTTAGGTGCTTAATTGACCAAACGATGGCTCATAAGAAGAAACTATATTTTTTATTTGTGGACTTCTGCAAAGCCTTTGACACAGTTCCTAGGGAGAAGTTGTTTGATAGACTTAAGAGCTTGGAGATACCAAATGACATGATCTGGGCCATTTATGCCCTATATGAGCAAGTCTCTATGTACGTAAGATGCCCAGGTGGCCTATCTGATTGTTTCACTAGCACCATTGGTGTAAAATATGGTTGCCCCCTATCATCGACTCTTTTTTGGATCTACATTGATGAGATCATTGATTTTATTGCTCGTAAGGGAGGCAAGGGAATAGCTATTGGGGATACACAAGTTAGTCTCTTACTCTACGCAGATGGCATTAAGATGCTTTTGTAGGCAACGAGGACTGGTAGTGAATCTAGCAAAAACTAAAGTCCTTATCTTTCATACATCGTCCTGAGTTAGGAGTAAATGTCACCTAATCCTCTCTCATAAACTAGTTGAGGTAGTTGGATCATCTGTATACTTGGGAGTCACTTTTAGTGCTCACTTAGGTAAATTCTCGATGACCCAGGCAGCCAAAGATAGGCGAACAAGAGGGTATGCATCCCTCTCACACTTAGAGAGACAATGCCACCAGGCATACTTTCAAGAGCCACAGACTAAGGGATGGCTCTTCGACTCATTAGTAACCCCTTCACTCATGTATGCATCAGTAGTATGGGCCCCAGGTCTACCATCTTTCATGTGGACGCAATTAGGGAGACCTTTGGTGACGATGTTATCACGTCAACTCCGAAGCAAATCAACAGTACCACATGACATTATTAGAGCAGAGTTCAGTTTGCCCCCGATGTTAGTAGAGGCACTGTTTCAAGTGGTAGTTTTTATTCATCAAATACATAGCCAACCACAAGATAGGATATCCCGTCGAGCCTTTGAGGCATCTCGATCCCGACATGCGTCTGGAGACACTAGCTCTTGGTATAGCACTGTGGTGAGTTGGTTACTTGCAAACGGCATAGACATTAATAACCTACCCCCCCTTAAGTACAACCATGGGACTGACCAAACTCTAATATCTCATGCATATTGTCATAAAGTGATACGCCAAGAAATATGGCAAATTTACACTCGATATAAATGGATCACTCCACGAGAGCCAATCCCATCTAAAATGTTGTACTATAAGGAACACTTCTTGCACTTCTCTTAGTTAGGTTTTATTACACGACCAAGATATCTAGATACATTATTATCGAATGCACTAAGGGTGGCCATTGGACAACTTAGGATATCATCTCACCAACTTGAGATTGAGAATGGTCGGGCTAATAGAGTCCCTAGGGAGGAAAGGCTATGTAGGTTGTGCCACATAGAGATAGAGGATGAGTATCACTTCACATGCAAGTGCCCAACTTATGCCGAGATACGAGTGGAATACCAAGACATATTAGGACCCTCTCCAAACTATTAGATAACCCGGATGTAAAGAGACTAGGTAGGTATATCTTAGAGCTAAAACAACATAGGGGTTATGGTAATTACAAAGTATTAACCATAACCCTTTTACTATTCATCAACTTGTAACTAGTGTAATTTTTCAGGAACAAGGGGAGACGATGAATGTGGATACACTTACGCCGCTCGGCCTCTCTCTTGAGGAAGCCAAAACGCAAAGAACAACCAAACGCCCTCGGATGTTGGGCTTCAAAACAAGTCGACATGGAGTAGAAAGGATTAAGAAGATAAGGGAACGTGAGCTATGTCGACTAGAAACTATGGTTGGGGGGTACCTTTTACATTGGCGATACGGGCCACATCCACATCGAAACCCTTTGACCTCCCTCTTCTCTTCGAGAGACTTGGATGGAAATGAAATTAGGCTTAGTATAACATTATTTTCATTGTAGCACATGTTTGTTATTTTATTTTACTAGCACTATTTAGCGTAAAACTCTATTTTTATTTTTATTTTTTACTTTCGATGAATGGGTAAATATTCCATTTTTTGTTGTAAACCATTTGTCTCATGGGCCAGTTTTGGCCTTAGAAGACGTTAATATATCTTTCTCTCTCTCTCTCTACTAGTCTTTTCTTTCCTATGTCATCTAGTGTAAAATGGAGAAATGGAATTGAAACATTCATATTTTGTAGTGAGCTTAACGTGATCTTCAAAATATGTCTTGGGGAGTTATCTTATGTTATGAATCGTGATTTGAAGAACATAAGAACTCACTGAGAGGTATTTGTAGCTATAATGAATATGTTAATCAAATATACACCTTAACCTTAAGCTAACACATTTTGTAACTTTTCTACAAAAAAAACAATAGATCTAAAGTAACCATGATTTGCATAAACATCTCACTTGTCCGTGTCCAAAATTATCGTTAGTTGAGAAATCTCTAAATATTCATAGAGCAAACATAGCTTGAATACATTTTGCAGAGTATTATAGGTCAGCTAAGTAGCATTAAAAGTCTTCATGGTATACATAAGAAAGACACTTTGTTGTTGGAGATATTAAAAATTCAATAGTTTGACTACAAGAACATGTTTTGCATGTAACATATTTAATAGATCTTTCAAGCAAGTCAAATAAGACTAAGAAGTTTCAATAGCGACCAAACAATTTGAAATAATGTAGTCGTTTACCTTTCATTTACCGACTTCAACACATACACAAGCATGGATTGTATGCTCAAATGAAACAATTCCATGAATGTTGATGCTTGTACATGTTTAGGGATTAAGTAGGTAAGCAGAAAAAGGCCAATTGAGGGCTACGACCACATGAAAGATTCCAACTATCACAGTGTCGTGCCCTGCTCCACAAGCCATCTACTTTTTCACCTTTGTGGTCCACGCTATTCCTACCACAACTCTAAAAGTAAGTACATCTTTGTTGTAAGTCATATCATTGGAGTCATTATCAAAAGACAACTTGTTTACTTACCATACAAATCAATGACAACTCCCTATCTTCCAATAGCAAAAAATCTACTTCTTGTGATCTGTTCGCATCCTTGACAAGAAAAAGGAAGCAATATGATATTTAGAAGGAAATTTCTGAGAATGCTCAAGTGTATACAATGGTTGGATATTATTATAAATATGGACTTCTCTATCTATTTAAAATGCTCCTCATGTTCTGCTTAAATGAAAATGATATATAGGTCTGAGTCAACAAACACTTCCCGGATTTTTCTCATACACGTGTATCTTAGCAAAGGTTTTATATCTTTTATATCATATAACATTCTCTAAATGAAGATTGTTTTTGCACATTGTGAGAAATAATAAAAATTAAGTATTCAGAGTTCAAAGATTCAAGCTTCTATTTTGAATCTCCCTCGTGGAATTTACATATAGAACATTCCTTGATGTAATACGAAGATTTTAAACTTATATCTTGTTTGCCGAATTGTAAGAAGTGTGTAAAATCGAGGTTATTGAATTCCCAAATAAGCACGATGAAAGTGATAAGATAGGTCCATCCAATCAATGCTAGACTTGTGAAACTAAATTCAAAGCGTTTTAATGGATCGCAAAAACAATGGTTAAATATAAAAAGTTGAAGAAACATAAAGTGCTAATGTATCAATGACACTTATTGAATAAAAAGAGTACATCCTTAAACATTTGTATTCTTTGATTATCATACAATGGGTGAATATCTCTAATTGTAAACATTGATACCAAGAATTCATGTCATGCATTCTTTCAATAAATAGTCACCTTTTTGCATATTTCCACGTGTTATGTTACAAAAGGTTACATATCTAGTACCTTAAGTATTTTACTAACCTAATTTTATTTGTTTTGTTTTGTTTAGGTGTTCTAAAAAATGAGACAATGTTTTAAGATATAATCTCTACCTTGATCCCGTGGCCCATTCACGCCTCTTAAAAAGTATTTATACATTTATTCTCTTTCTCTCTCTCATTGACACATTTTTTAGAAAACACACAATTAATAAACATGTGTGAAAACATTACAATGGTACCCAAATTTAGTAGGTCACCACTACAAGGGTAGTGGGACATGTTGAATCACTTATAGGCAAGACGAACATTCCATCGACAAAAGAATTTCTACTTGCGCCAATAAAAAAAATTGTCATATTAGTACTCACCTCAACTTTCATAGATATGGTTTGACTCTTTGCCTACCATCAAACACAAAAGCATTGTGCATATCCGAATTATGACACAATTGGAATCAAATAACAACGTGACAAAACTTCCCACTTTTGAGAAATGCAACTCCAAAACTAACAAGCAATCAGATTGTAGGAGATGATAAATACTATATTCCATAGAGCTAATCTCAAAGGCAAATCTCCAAACAATACTCTCCAAATGAAAACCTTTGCAACAAGTGACATTTTGGAATGCTACCTATGTTTCAAGATCTGCCACCATCCATCATCAAAGTTATGTAACTTCAATTTTTGTTCACCCTTAGATGATAGACATCGAAGAGACTCAAGGGAGCATGATACAAGAGACTAATAGTCACTCGTAAAAATGGTGTGTGGCCCCATAAACACCAATCAACCCATGGTTGCTCTTGAGTTTGAAGAGGTAAAGGAACTCTCTCTGTCTCTCTCTCTTATATATGTATGTATGTAATATATGCACCAATGTTCAAATCTTATTTTCATTCTCAATATTTCTCTCAACATTACATTAGTATAAATAAGAATTTCAAGAAAAATAATTGGCCATGATGTCCCTTTTGCATATTCAATACCAAGAATACTTTGTGTGAATGAGGAATTATGTAACATATTTTGCGATAGCATATGAGTGTAAGGGTGGATGGAGTGTAGGCATTACATGACAAGATTTGCCATGAATGAGATAGCAAATGCATGTATGGCTCGACAATGGAAAGAAGGCATGTGGGTAGGGATTGGTGAATACACGGTGTGATGGATATGTTATGGAAAACATAAAGAGTAAAAGTTGATTTCTATTATTTTATCTTTCTTGACGATGAATATAAGAAAAAAGAATTTTTTTTTGGAAACAAAAAAAAAAAAAAAAAAAAGATGAAGATTCAACCGTTTTTGCATCAGAGTTCCATCATGGGTTTCAACAAGTAACATGATCATTAACAAGTAAAAGAGAAATTATAGCTCAACTTTAATAAATTTGAACCTATTTGTTTTAATGAGAGAGAAATATGTGCGTGTGTGTGTTTGTGTGCACGTTATGTGAGGGAGATAGACATATAGATCGATAGGTAACTAGATAGATAGAATGATTTTATTATTGTCTTCAAAGGTCAAATGTGACCTATAAGACAAAAAATATAAATAAAAAAAATCGCAAAAAATATTCCTTCCATTAGGTATAAAATTTTACAGATGAGAGTGTTATATACAAATCCCTGTAGGGATGCGATAGTTCCGTCTTATGTGGATGCCCACTGACTCATGAAAGGGAGAGGACGACCATTGTTGGATGAAGGCTAGTCGTTGTCTTTCAACTCCATCAGATCCACTCGTGAGGCCATTGTATTAACCCTTTAGAGTGGCTACAACTTCACTCCATATCTCTTGCATTAACATTACTAGATGCAATATTAGGTTGGAGAAGACCAGTCTACACCGATGTTTCCATAGAATCCAAAGAGTTATTGGGTTGTCCAATTCCAACAGACCTTGAGATGTGGCATTAATAGAATATTGCCGATGGTGGAAAAAAGAACCTCTTGTGCTTTTATCACCAAAGTCATCCCCTCTTCCTGATGTTCGTACCTATCAACTGGGGCCTGCCATGATAACCAATATACATTTCCCCACTTGATTGTGCCTTGCACCTGGCATAACTGCAACAGGCGGCCAACCCCCCTATCATATTCAATGGGTCTCTAGGCAATCCCATAGAGTGTGTCAGATCGATTCTATTGCATTTGGGCACTCCACACAATTAGGAGAGCTAAGGTTCCCATGTTGCCACACTCCAACTGGTAGTGACATATGTGTTAATAACCATTGGAACGTGGTAATTCTCCTAACATGTTGTTGTTTCTAGATTTTTTGCCATAAATCAGTGATAATTGTGTAAGGAACATGATATGTGTGGCATACCTTTGCAACAACCGACTCTCAGGCAGTTTGAGCGGCTAGAATGTGGCGACCAGATCTAGTCATGAATTGGAAGAAAGGGATGCCTTTTCTTCCTTGACCCGCATAAGGATCGCGCCACACCCATTGTAGAGGGTCCCAACTGACCTTACGTAGCCATGTGTTTTTCTGAGTATATATACAATGCTATTCTAGTTGTACTTTGATCGGATCGGGATTTATAATCCATTTATGACCAGTATATGTGAGTACTCGAATTGCCATATTCAATGTTGGTGTCTCATTGTCTTGCAATTCATGGCCTTCGATTCTATCCATTGTTTTCCTACCTCTTGGGAGCAAAGAGCCCGCCTCCTTGTAGCCTATCCACTTCTCTATTGTCATCCTTTGATTAGCAGCTTCCCTGAGCAATAGAGCGTTAATAATTTCAGATCTCATAGTCCATCCACCCCTAATTCCATGGAGTATGTTGGCTTGATCTTGGATTGGCAATGACATAAACCGTCTCCAACATTCTATACTCTTTCCTAGACCTTTTGCAATGCATCCCCATGACAACCCTTACGTGATACAATTAGTTGATCAAATTCATCTCTAATACATGGGTTCCGCACGATGTGTTGACTGAGCTAGGCAGGTTCAGATTAAGGCTGATCACATTTGAGTCCTCGTTTTATGTCAGTGACACTACGCTTTTCACATGGATACACTGAATCTATCTTGCAATTGGCATGAGAAACTTGGTTTGAGATTCATGTTTAGAATCCATCCCGTTTGGGGGTCCAATTGGCCCCTTTTTCGTGGCTTAAAGTAAGCAAAGTGTAATCGTAGTAGCATTTTCCAGCAGCCATCCCCTGGTTGGAGTCCTTGCGCCACAAATTTGGTGAGTAGGGCTTTGGATTGTGAGACGGGATCAATCAGCCCCAACCTTCCTCTCAACTTAGGTGATGTGAGTATAGGCCACGCCACCTTGGCTTGAGCTACATGATCTTCCTTACTATACCAGATGTAGTTGTGCACCAGTCGCTGAATATGATGTATACTTTTCTTGGAGATCGTCCAACATGATAGGTTGTACCATGTTGTTGCAAGTAATACCCGATTTACCACTATGATGTGACTTGCTAACAAGAGTTTTTTCGAGCTCCAATGTATCGACTTTTGTTGAATGGAGTGAATAACTGGTGCAATCATTGTCTCTAGAGGAATGTTGAATCCAATTTAGAAACCCAAATATTTGGTGCTTGCTCCCTAATTGATCCACTTGAAAGTGCGATGTGGGTGCCATGCAGGATGTGCTTCAAGAGAAAGCCATATTGCATAGGATTTGTGCCAATTGATCATAGTGTTCGATCTCTTGCAAAACACGGCTAATCCACTTTCTAGCTGCTTTAGATTTTCCAAGTCCCCTTCCCTTGCATGTAGTTTGCAGTGTCAGTAGCAAATATAATATTTTTACGTAGGATATGTGAAACTGAGTAGCCATTGTTGAGGTTCAAGAACTTTACTAATGAATGTCTAAATCAAGAGTGCACACCACAACCGTGATAGAAATTCGTGCAAGGATTGGGTTTGTAGGAAGATGTTTGGGAAACATACTTGAATGTGATCAAAGGGAGATCATTGTATTGAAGTTTGATACTTAGACTCCCAAACTTGTTTAGGCAAAGTGTGCATAGTCAATTGCTCTGAAAACTTGTGTCTCAACACCCTTTCTCATATTTTAGAGTGTGTGAGCTAAATTTCATAGAAGCAATGGTTTGGATGATAGACAATGTGATGTGCTCTAACATATGTTCATGTGCGATTTCCTTGTTTAGGGAAAAATATGGCTTTGGAGTTAGGTGCAACATATGTAGTATAATGTATGGAGCATGAGCATCCACATTTTTCCTATGTCATGATACAATAGCATTGAAAAAATGCCTCATTCGTAGAGGAATCTACTGATGCATCATGAAGGAAGTGTACCACACCCCGTCTTCCAAACCATTTGTCCATATGTTGCCTCTAACCAAAACACAAAAGTTTTCTTTGATGTGTCTTTTAGATATTTTTTCTTGCTTCCCATATGATCCTAGGAAGTCAATGTGAGGAACCTTTCTGAACCTTAAGCATATATTCAACAACCCTTTTCGTGACTATAATCTTAATAAGAAGTAATCCCATCTCAAGAAGTAGGAGGGTGCATGACATTTATTTCTCAATTTAGAGAAACTTTATAAGGAAATGATTTTGGACATTTTCAAACTCTTTTGAAGTGAACTTAGGGATGCCACTACCCCTTGCTTCCACCTCGTAGAGATGCGCGAGTGTCACACCAAAGTGTCGAAAGGGTATTTCTTGAGGACCCATCACTTAATTTCTCAATGATTGCATGTGTTTTCAAATACATAATATGCCCTCTTTCTTGCCCATACGTGGTGAATAGCACATTCATTGCATCTATGACTTGAAGGAGCTTCAAGGTCAAGGAAAGTCAAAGCTTTCCACAGTTTCAAGTGGCTCATTATTGTACATAATGCACGGTTTATCCTTATTTTGTCTCTTCACAAGCATAATGTTTGTTTTAGAGATATTGACCCTAAACCCTAAAACCCCTCTTGTTGGGTTCGCTACCAATACGGTCAAGGCCAGTATGGATTCTTGGCCCAACTATATTGATGGGGGGAAGAACTCCATTATTCAAACAAACTTCAATTTCATGCCCACAGAAACCACATGTCTATTTGGCATCGTTGTCGAGGATAAGATCGACACTTGAAACTATTGATGAGCTTTTCATAAGCTCCCAAAGCAACCATTGCTAATGATGGAATAAACCAAGAAGGTGAAAATATCATTTTTTTCTATTTTTTATTGATTGTGTTTAATTCTTACTAGTATTTTCTATTCTTTGTTCTTTAGAAAAATCTTTGTTCTTTAGTTTTGCTTTTGTAACCCACCCAACTCACCAAGATGTTAGCTTGCTAACCATCTTGTTTAACAAAGTTTTCTATTTTATTACCTAAATCTTTCAAGTTTAATGCAACCCTATAAAACTTATCTAATTACCTTCCTTGCCCCTATAAAATTTATCTGGTTTTTCCTAGTTATCTTTTGTGCCCCTATAAACTTATATAATTTTTCTAATTATCTTTCGTGCCCCTATAAAATTTATCTAGTTTTCTAATTACCTTTTGTGCCCCTACAAAATTTATCTGATTTTTCCCAATTACTTTCGTGCCCCTATAAAACATAACTAACTTTTTTTAAATTTCGCTTCATGCCCCCCCCCCCCCCCCCCAAACCACAAATATAATTATAACTAAAACTTATCTATTTCTTTTTAATTACCCTTTGTGCCCCCCTTGCAAGACTACCAAAAGTAAACAAGGGCACGAAAGGTGTCTTCATCCGTCATCGTCCATCGCTAGAGACTTAAAATAAAATATAAATAAATGAATGAATACATAAATCAAAATAATAATAATAATCAGAGCAAAAAAAATACCAAAAATAGTACAAAATTGATCTAGAAAATTCGTCAATAAAGTTATGTGCCTTTCCTAGCTACCCTTTCTAGTAGGTGTTCAATGTATGGTTGCTTCATTAACTTGATGGTAATGCACACATATTCGGATTTTGCCATTCTTTTTGGGGACAAGGACAATCGGTGAGACCCATGTAGTTCATTCGATTAAGTATATTACGTTGGCCAACAACATCTTCTCAACTTCAGTTTTGACTTGTATGCAGTGCGGATTCATCAATCAAGGTCATTGCAGTACCGGCCTTGCATCTGTCCTCGTGGATATGATATAAGATACTACCTCTGGAGGTATCCCTTCCATGTCTTCATTACCCCATGAGAAGACATCTTTGAATTCTTGCAAGAGCTTATTAAGGCCGCTTCATCTATTTGTTGGAGGCTTATAACAATGAACATTGGTTTGTCATTTCCTTCATTTCCAAGGTTAGTTTCCTTGAATTTTATCGGGATGTCTCATGTCATGCCTAGTACATGAGTTGTTTGTTGTGGCCAGTGGCTTATGATGGAGTGGGTCCCTTGTTCATATAATTCAATGGAGGTGATGTAGGTGCTTGAGAAAGCGAATTGCGTAGTTTGATAGGATGCATAGTTACGACTGCCAAAGTCTTGGTACAACATTTGTGTGAGGATCTTAACCAGCCACAATCGGTTGGCCGGTTGTCACGTTCGTATGCGGGTACAAATATCGACAATGATAGTGCTAAGATAAAAGACAAAGAAAAACAGACAACGGAAACTCAAAGAGACATAGATATTTAATGTGGAAAAACCCAAAAGGGAAAAAATCACTTGGAGCCCCAAACTCCAAAACAGAATCACTATGAGGGAGGAGTACAATGAGAAGCTCGAGGCAACAACCTCAACCTCTCCTTCGTCAGACAGACAGTTGTAGAGTTACTCACTTTTTTATCAAGTATAGTATGTTTTGTACACGACTAGAACTCTTTTAGCTTAAGCTATTTTTACTTTACTTTTATTTTAGTTTTGAGGATTGGATAAATACCCATTCTTGTTGTAAACCAACTGTCTCATGGGCCAATTTTGGCCTTAGAAGACGTTAATATAACTTTCTTTCTTTCTTTCTCTCTCTCTCTTACTCTCAGTTATTAGACAACTACGTCGTAACTATACAACAATAATGATTCAAGAACTATAAGGTTTGCCCTAGTTGTATTTATACTCATACAATTTCCTAGCTATTTAGATACATAACCCATAAGGGGCACATTTAGACTATTTACATATATGGTCTACCGATTTCGGTTTCAATTTTCAATTTCTGCCGAGGTCTATCGGCCTTGATCAAAACACTCATTGACTCCATCCGGTTCGGTTCATTCTCTTCCCATCCGGAAGGACCCGTTTCCCAACAATTTGGTGGTGTTTTGCATATTTGATTTCCCTTGTACCTTTGTGAACCATTTGGCCTTTGTAAAATTTAGCTTTGTGAGGTGTGTAATGCCCTTGATTTATGAAAGGGTGATGGGGTCACGATACAAACAAGCATGGCTTGTGCACATAATCTTTTTTATTGCCTAGTCTATTGTAACCCTTGTTTATTACAAGCTCTAACCCTAATTTGTGTATCCCTTGATTGACGTTATATGAAGGCTAAAAGTGACCTGAAGCCTCACATTCCTATAAGATTAGGTCTGGTTTTACATGCATCCAATTCCCCCAAATCAATTGCGTTTACTATGAACTATTGTCAATTGTTTGTTATCCAGTGTTACAAATTTACAAAGATGTGCATGCTTTGTGTCATCCCCAACTAGAGATGCACTATGTGTAAAATAGGATGTTACTTTATCTGTCATCTTATGGTCCACGAGCATTTTCTTGAATGTACCAGCATTTTCTTGAGCCAGTTAGTATTGTACTCGACATCCCAGAAAAGTTTCTCCGAACGTACCTTGCAATACATAACATGGTACCTTATTCCATGGTATATTTATGTGAGTTGTACACATGTTACACAAACAGTTTCATATCATGTGTTCAAAAGCACTATTAGGGCTTGCAGTAATAAGCATGCGCAAAACAGTTCACCAAAAGAATACAAAAACGTGTTTATCATCGGCATAACTTGTAGAGCAAGTGCACCTGGCAAAAGATAATTACTTTACAGGAAGGGGCTTCCTAGCACTAGTTAACTACATTTTGAAGACAATATGCAGGGCATAACCATATCATAGCAACAATTGTAAATAAGAGGTATCTCTCAATTGATCATACAATAAATACAACTGACATACACACTAAAATTCTAATACATGAGGAGCCCTGGTGTTCAAGTTTAGAGACTCTCATCGAGGATGATCTGGTGTTCACTATGAAACCTGTCGGAGATTTGAAATTCAATTGGCGAATCCATAACTCATTACAAAAATTCCACGGGTTTTCGGCCTTCTCTGTGATGTGAAACATTTCATGTGATCTTCTCAAGCCTCTACCAAATCCAAGACAGGCAGGTGTCTATGTTATGATCTTCTCAACAAAAAAACCCTAGTGTTTTAGTCTATGTTATGTCATTAGGGAAACAGAAAACTCTAGTGTTTTAGCCCATGTTATGTCATTAGGGAATATTTAATTGTCTAACAACACATATGTTACCAGGAAAAGCCTATACGATCTTCCCCGCAGCTTTTCGCTGTGCTTCATCATCATCACCACCTTGGTCACTGAAATTTCCTGCTCTCTTCTTCTTGCCTTTGTGTGTGTTTTGATCTCGAAAGCTAGGGTAGGATCGTCCTGTTTCAATCATCATCGCCACTTTCATCACTGAAATATCCTGATCTTTTTTTCGATCCCTTTTTCGGCTTTGCGTCTTGAAATTTCTCAGATTCTTGGTCATGGTGGGGGCGAGAATTTTGAGTAGCCACGACAGAAGCCCATCCATCATCTTCAAACTGAGTTTCATCATCAGAAATGCCGATACTATTATCTGCATCACGACTTTGACCTACGCCACCACGCCTTTGCACTTGACCACCATGACCCCTCTTCTTGGGAATAGGTCTTTCTCTTCTTCCTAAGACATTCTTAGGGCACTCATAAGACAAATGTTCTGCCTCACCACATTCGTAGCATCTACTCTTATCTTTGTAAACTCTCTTCTTGATGAACTCCCTGGCACGCCCATTATCCACAGCTATGGAAGCCTTCAAGGTCCTTTTGTTAAGGATCTTACCATCCATGGCTTCCACAGCCTTCTTTGCATCTTCTTGTGAGGTGAAAAGAACAAAGGCCACACCTTTGCTCTGTCGGGTGTGCCTATCTTTCACAACCGTGACCTTCCCGAGTTTTCCAAAGGTGCTGAAGATTTGAAACAGATCTGAATTGGTGAGGGAGAAGTCGAGATTACTGACATAGACGGTGGATTTGGAAGGGACAAGGCCACCGCTTCCGCCTCTGGATTTCGCCTTCCCTGAGAGGGAAGCAGACGACCTTCCTTTGCGGGGGAGGGTGTGTTGGACGCCATCGCCTCCTTCTCCTTCACCTTCAACTTCTTCTTCTTCTTCTTCTTCTTCTTCGCTGCTGCTGCAGTACATGATAGCGACAGGTAAAGCGGGAAAGGAGCGCAGGGAGGGCTCTCGAGAGAGAAGAGAAGGAAGCAGAGACTCAAAGAGCCCAAAATGCCCCACTTTAATAATAGAGAGGTCAGAAATTTGGTTTCGAACCCAAGACGTATGAGTTACTAATGTAATAAGTTACCCACTAGGGTAAAGCTAATATAAAACCAAAGAAAAATAGAGAGATTGAAAACAACACCAAAATGAATGTAATTCGGGTTAGTAATGTAGTATCCCAATGGAGACTAGGAGGTCATGGGTTCAACCCTTACATTCCACGATGGCATCGAGTGAATTAAGAGATATGTATGAAGTAATAGAGCGGTTGTACCTAAAAGTTATGTAGGAGTAGTATAGAGAGGCAAGAAAAGCGTGATAATGCTTGGCCTAGCCTATCCCAACATTGAGCGATGATCGATCGTGGCAACTAATTGTATTCGGGATGCCACTAATTGTATTCGGGAAACTTGCCCGAAGTACCAAATAATCAACTCACTCTCACCCTCATCATTTGACGGGTGGTGACGGAGGAATCGTACTACACAAGCCTTTTCTGCTTCCCTTGGTGGAAAATGAGAAGTGCACTTATCCATTGAATAACATGAAACACGTGGACTTGAAACTCTTGTCTAAATTAACCTATCAACAAGTTGTTGCTTGATACTCATCAATAACACAACACGATTAAAGTAGTAGATTAAGGCAACCTAAAAACTAACTAAAATGCCAAAAAGTGTGAGAGATAAGTAAGAGATAAATAGAGAAATGCTTAAATAACATCACGTGGTGGGTTGGGAAGTGCCATGGGCGACATAACTTCAAATGTCAACTCTAGCATTTTTGTCACCTTTGAAGAGATAAAATATCCTCCCAACTCTCTTCTCAAAAGTGAGACCCTCTTGTGTTAAGTATATATCCCTAAAAAGGGATATATATTTATAAAGAATGGATGAAGGAATACCATGTGAAATGAAGTGCTTCCATTTTGTATGGCCCTCTTGTGTTAAGTAAGGCTTTAACACACAATTATTGAATATTTACAAAGCTAAAGGTCAATATGATCTTGTATGTGCACATGTGCACATTGTAGAATATATATAATAATAGTGTGGTTACATTGTTGGGACATGTGGGTCTAAGTGCTTGCTCCATCACATGGTTGCATGCACATCAAGAAATTTGTGATATCATTAGGTGAATATCTGGTGCATTGGTAAAATATGTGGCTCTTAGTTCATAGGATTTGAGTTTAAATCTCTTGCCTGCTTGGACATGTATAGATTTGAATGGACAACTATCAAACCCTCCCAAAACTCATGTGAAGGCTGAAAATGCAGGGAACAAAGACAGACCTTGATGAATGCTATCTATTGTTCCTTACAATTGTGCCTTGTATTGAGAAAGAAATGTTGTGATTCAAAGTTCATCTCAAGTGAGCTTGCACGAGGGTTCGAAATTTGTGACACAAGTAAGAGGAGAATAACGGCTTTTGTGGATTCACACCAAAACTTTAAGGTTTGGGCATAACTAGCAATGGGCCCGGTTTCGGCTCAAACCGAACCGAACCGTTAGGCCATGGTTTAAAGGTTTATATAAGTTTCAAAATAATTAAATGGTGCTGTTTGGTTTTAATTATTAATAAACGGTTCGGTTTTAGTTCAGTTTGGTTTTGAAACTGGGGTTTATTGGTTTAAAGTTTTATAAGTTTTTGGGATAACTTTTTTTTAACCCTTAAATGTTTATGTAATTTAATGGTTTAATTAATGTTTTTTATTGATTTAATTCACATGTTTATTTAATTTAATGGCTTTAATAATGCTTAATTAATTAATTAATTAATTAAACATAAATTATGATTTAATTTAGTGTATTTTTATTTATTTAATTTTTTATTTTGTTTGCCTTAAATGTAGTTTCGGTTTAAACTTTTTATTAGATGGCTTAGTTTGGTATCAACTTATCCCTAAACGGTTATAGTTCAAATAGTTTGGTTTACGTTTTCTTACATGGTTTGGTTTAATGGCTTGAAAGTTCATAAATGGTATGTTTTGGTTTTTATTTTATATAAATGGTTTGGTTTAGTTCGGTTTGGTTTCAAGGCAAAGAAACTGAACCAACCCATCGCTGGGCATAACACCATCTTGTCAATCATAACATATTACATGCTAACATGGGATGTATGGGGTACTGATCTATTGTAAGAACATGAATGTGGCTATTGTTTTATTAAGGGATTAAGTGATTATGATCTTATGTTGTAATTATGTATTGATGCTTTGTTATAAATCAAGATATTTTGGACGTGAACACCAGAAGACCTGAGTCTCGGTTGTCCAACTATTAAATTCTGAAGCTATTTGAATATAACTGTTGTCTATGCCTAATTAATTGATTGATTGCAACATCCGCAACTTCCTTAATGACCGAAGGTTCTAGAAGTTCCCTTTAATAAAAATTGCGAGGTTTATAACCTTTGGCTTTACAAGGGATGATAATGTGATAGTTTAAACTTGCATTTGTGGTTCGATATAATCGTGGTTTTTGTGTGGGTGGGTTGAATCGGTTTGACACTCTCGAACCGAACCGAGCCGAGCCGAGCCAGAGAGAGAGAGAGTAAAATGCAGAGAGGCTAGGCTGTAGGTGTCGGTGTCTCTGCTGCTTCTGCTTCTGCTGCTTCTTCTTCTTCCTCTTCACTCTTCGTTTGCTGTAATGGTGAAGCAGACATAGCCAGCCAACACTGCTGGAGCTCATAGAGGCCTTCTTCTGCTTTTTCTACATACATAGCCTCATCTTCACCACTTTCTAAACCATTCAAACGAATTTTAAGCCTGGCTCCTTCTGTTTCCTTCCTTTCGTCATCCAGGATCGGGTTCGAATCCGAACAAATAATATCGATCTGATCCTGCATATCACCTCCCTTCTGCGGCACCACATGGCGACCCGCAGAGCTTCATCTTCTTCTTCTGTTCATCATCGTCTCTTTGCACCGACAATGCTGATCCTGTTGGTCTTCGTCACAGGATATGCATTGGTGATCTACCATGGCTCTGATCCTGTCCTTCATCACGTGAGTTGATCTTCCTTCAACTGATTTTTTCCCTTTCAGATTTGTGATTTCGATTCAGTAGTGCTGACGGATTCTAATGATATGGTTATGGAATTTCAGTTCATGTTATAAAATCAGGCAAACGTGTCAAATTTTCCAGTGCTAAAACAGTAGTTTTTTGTTTTTTTTCGAGCTGTGTCTAAAGGATTGATATTGAAAATGTCTTTGACGTGAGATCTCTCTTAACGATTCCTCTACCATTTTCGAATGTAACCATCAAGTGTTTCAAGCGAGATCTCCTCATTCTCCTATGTGCATTTCAACTGCTAGAAGCATATAATGTGTCAATTCCAAAATTTTTGTTGAAAATCAGTCTTGTTGATATCACTACGATGAATATTGATATGATTTATATGTTTGATCTAGCTGTAATGCCTCCACGAAGGAGGTATTCAGCAAAAAAACATGTCAGAGCTCAACCAGAGTATCAGTATCTCAAGCTTTGTGTAGATGATTTTTTATACTATCTGGATCTATGAATCAATCTGATGATGAGCTCGAAATGCTTTATTGGAACGTGTTAGGCTTGATTCTGTAAATTGATCTCAATGTGTATATAGTCTTGTAGTTGTATCTTTGATAGAGATGGAGAATCTTGTTTAGAGTCATTCGTTGAAAACCAGTGTTTGGAGCTTTGTTTTGATGATTGTTTCTAGGATGCATAAATTAGTTTGATGAAGCTCAATATGATTTGCAGTCTCAATTGTGTGTTTCAATTGACTTTATATCCTGTTAGGTTGAATCTCGATTATGCCTAGGTTATTGAATAAGAGACGTTTTGATGAACAATATCTAGGAGTATGGAACATCAGTTCGATTTTTACAAAGGGAAATCTCTTGCTATTGCTAGAGAAACTTTTATGTGCTTATTTTGTTTTTGAAACCTGGATTCTATTTTTCCGTTGCTTTTGGAATCTAGATATCTGAAGCTTCGTAACAGCCATTATATCTCAAAGCAAAGACTTTGGCAATGTAGGCATGACATCTGAAAATTATCATGCATACATATTCAGAAACAAGAAAAAAGTTAAGCTACTGGTGATGTATATGTATATTGTATATCATGGCTTCATGATCATGATTTTGTTAAACAGTTCCATAGGTGGATACCCTCCATCCCGAGATGGTCTTTTGATCCGTACATTTTCCTATTAGATCCTCTCTATGCATCACAATCTTTGTTTTCATAAACAGTTCCAAAGATGGTTTGATCTCTATCCTGAAGAGTTCTCAATTCAATCTATATTTGGCTTCACATTCTCGTTTTTGTGACAAAGTTCTATAGAATATTTCAGGTCAATTTATATATCTTAGTTTGCTCGATTGGAGGTTCCTATTATATGTATTATGCATATATCAAGCAGATTCTTGATCTGCTCCAGCTTTCTAGTCGAAATCAGATCTCTTCATTTCCTTCCATGTTGGGAAAAGTTATCCTTTCTCTCTCTCTCTCTCTCTGTCTCTCTGTCTCCAACTAGATTTTACATTTGTTCATGTGACTGTGTCAAGATCTCTCCTCATACTCCTCCTATCCTAGTTTTCACTGCATTAAAATGCTGAGTTCCATATAGTTATTGACCTTCTTCACTCTCTATATCCCCCTCTAGCTCTGAGATTGGAATACTTTAAGGGATGCAGTCAGGATAAAACAAGGATGCTATAGTAAATAAAAGGATGCACAGAACCCCATGAAGTAGTGCATTTGCTAATTGATAATGATAGATTGCAAAATTTTTCATTTTTCATTTTTTTTTCTTTTCAATTAAGACTTCACGCTGTCCATACCTTTGCGAGCTTGGGATGCCATTTTAGGTTGTTTCCTGGGTTTCTGTGGCCTTCAACCATACATGGCATGATCAGAAATCCCAAAGATGCTGACACTTTATTTTGATCTGACACATTCAGATTTGTTTTTTCTTTAAGGATGGGATGCTCTTTTAGGTTATTTCTTGGTTTCTGGGCCTCCAACCATACATGGCACATTGAGAAATCTCAAAGTTGCTTATCGTTGATTCGGATTTTGATCTGACATGCTTTGCTATGGTAATTAAAATTGGGGTTCCTTTCAAATTGACCCTGTATGGTTGAAGTTCAACGCTGTATATCTCTCCAAATTCAGAAACCAAGGGAAGGACCTAAAAGAGCATCCTAAGTTTATTGTATCTGTATGAAATTACTGTGCCCACCATTTATTGTCATAAGTAGCTGGGATTGTGGTTAGCCTTAGAATGATGATTAGATCAGCAGAACATATATCTCTAATCTCCAATCTCCAATCTATATCTATATCTATCTATAAGAGAGTCGCAAAGTTAGGGTTATGATGTAGACAAGTAAATGCTCATAACAATATTTTGTTTTGCAGGCTGGTATTGAGAAAACACAGGCTAGCCCATCTCATCTCCATACCTATGTTGCTCGCACGATTCGGGCTCTGAAGTCGGATGAAGGTCCAGAAAGGTCTAAAATAGAGACGCTGTTCAAACTGGCTAGGGAGCAGATAGCCTTAGCTAATGCATATGCCATCTATGCACGCAAAGAGAAGATTGAAATGGATAAACAACTAAGTAATTTCACTGCACATGCAAATGCAATCAATGCTTTGATGTCTCAGCCACAGATTCGAGCATTGCAAGATAATTCTGCAACTGTGGATGAAGAAACACTCAAAATATTTGAAAAAGAGCTCAAAGATCACCTCAAGGTAACCCGGCAGCTCATGGCTGATTCAAAGGAGCTTTTTGACAACCAAATGAAAATTCAAAAGCTCAAGGATACCATATTTGGTGTAGAGGATCAGCTGACAAGAGCTAAAAAATATGGAGATCTTTCTAACTTGATTGCTGCAAGGTCCACTCCTAAAAGTTTACATTGTCTTTCTATGCGTCTTCTTGAAGAGAGGATCACTAATGAACCGAAGTACCTTGAAGATGAACATGCAGCATCAGTACCTGAATTTAGTGACGCATCACTATACCACTATGCGATCCTTTCTGACAATGTCTTGGCATCATCAGTAGTGGTTAAATCAGCTATACTTAACTCTCAAAACCCTGAAAAGCATGTTTTCCATATCATAACAAACAAGATGAACATGTGGGCTATGAAAGTTTGGTTTAAAATGAATCCACCCAATAATGTTTCCCACATAGAGATAACATCCATGGATGATTATACATTCTTCAAATCATCTTATGTGCCCCTTTTACAGCAGCTTGATGCAGATGAGCAGTATAGAAACCTTAAATATCGATTGATGCTAAAACATTTACGGTTTTATCTCCCCGAAATGTTTCCAAGACTACGAAGAATACTGTTTTTGGATGATGATGTAGTTGTACAGAAGGATCTCACATCTCTTTTCAAGATGAACATGGAGGGAAAAGTACATGCTGCAGTAGAGATCTGTTCTGCATCGTTCAATCGATACAGCCATTACATGAATTTTTCTCATCCACTGATCAAGAAGAAACTAGATCCTAATGCGTGTGCATGGGCATATGGTATGAATTTATTTGACCTTGACGCGTGGAGAAAGGAGAAATGTACAGAGAAGTATCACTACTGGCAGACTCAGGTGAGAGCAATTCCTGTTTTTTTCCCAATCTTTCTCGGTAACTGTCTCCAATTCCTGTTTTCATAAGTAACGAGACATTACATGGTAAAACACAATGTTAAACCACGTACCTTACCTATTATATAAGACCATGCTCTTCCCCACAATTATTGCATGTAGCTCACTAGGCTACCCTAAATATGATAGTGTAGTTGTAAAGGTTACTAATGTGCTTTGCAATGTTAACGTTGGGTTGGGGTTAAAAGTTTCGAGTGATGGATTTGTTCATTATAAAACCTTCGTAACTTTAGGTTGAGATCATAAACACCAATAGTTTCCTCAAAAAAATGATACATAAAGGAGATCATTTATAACAAAAGTTATTTGAGGGGACATATGAGGAAAGTATTGCATGAGTTAAAATCCCATGCAAGCCTAATCCACAACGAAAGATTTTTTCCAGTTAGGCACTTGGGCGTCCACCCACTGTGAAATATATGAGCTGGTTTTCGAGTAGTGAGTTAGCGCAGTTGATCAAGTAAAAGGTTAATATAGCTATTAAGAAATGTGCCTTTATTTGATGTTTTCCATATTTTTCTTTCTTGGAATGCTTGTCTTCAGAACAAGGATCAAACACTTTGGAGGATTGCAACTCTTCCACCAGGTCTTATTACCTTTTATGAGAACACTAAAACCTTGGACAAATCATGGCATGCTCTTGGGCTTGGTTCCAACCCCAACCTTAGTATGGAGAAGATAAAAAAAGCTGCTGTGATTCATTACAATGGACATATGAAGCCATGGCTGGATATTGCATTGAATCAGTACAGAGACCAATGGACAAAGTATGTGGACTATAATATGCCATTCATCCAGATGTGCAATTTTGGGCATTAACACGTGAAGAAATCGATGGAATCATTGTACATGAAGAAACAGTTTTTTACTTGGAAACCTTTAACATATGAGTTCTTCATCGAGCAGGAGATGGCGAATGAGCGTTCGCTAAGGATGTTGTTTAAAGAGAGACACGACTTAAAACTGATGAAGGAGACATGGCTCAAATTGTAACTATGTATGTGCCCCTGCTGGCTAGAAAGGTACTTGGACTTCCCAACTCGATTATTCATATCCTTCTTATATTGTAATTTCTATCTCAAAATACTTGTGTTAATTGTGTTGAACAACCATTTTTATAATCACAATTATTTCAAACTCTGATAACTGGTTTATCATAATATACATATACATGTATATATACACATATATGTATGTATATACATACATGTGTGTGTATTTATATGTTTATACTGATGCGAGATCATGTATAACACTTCGATATATATTTAGTTTGCCGCAGTTTTTACTTATGTAAACTTCTAATTTGGGTAAAAAGCCTTCCACCATCCGGATGAGGTGATTTTATTTATGTAAGATGCTTCCATTTCTAAGGTACTTTCTGTATTAGGATTAGGTTTTATGATCGGTCTTATGGCCTTCTTTTTGGCAGTAGAAAGATCACTTGAGAATACTTTTGGTTTGGGAATCACTCCTTGGAATGAATTTTGAGAAGGCTTTTTGACACTCCGATTGTTTGGGGAGATCGGAGATCACATGAGATTGCTTTTCACTTTTAACATGTCCCAAGAGTATTTGTCTGAGCCTAAAAGTCATTTCAAATTGGTAATCACAACACTGCATAGATGTCAAATAACACAAACTACCATGCAATTGAAATGTATAAGAATATGCAAAAAGCCATAATCATCAAGTGACAAAATGGAAATAAATAAGAGAAAAATTGTAAAACGAGCACATCATAGCCAACTATAACTTTGGTATCACACAAAGGCATGTGAAAGAGTCTCCTTCAAATGTGGCATGGACTTCCTAGGTATGACTAGATCCCCTAGAAAAAAGGAATATTTACAAACCTAATAATCTACAAGAGAAATTAGTGCTTGGAAATGTCATTGAAGCATTGATTACACAAAACATTGATTAGAGAGTGTACTTGATTTTTTCTTTACTTTTCTATGTTAATTAATTAGAGAGCTACAAATGTTTTTAGAGGAATGGCTCTTGTCATTAAACACTAAAAACATATACTGCAATCTTGTAACTGAGTGCAAACGGACATTAAAATCTTTGTATTGAGAATTATGAGCATTAGCCCTAAAATTATTGCATTGACAATAACTTGGATTGACATTTAGCGAATTGATGATGATTAGGGAGATATTAGAAGAGAAGCACCCTAATATGGAGCAATTAACCTTGGTTTGTTTGTGCAAGGATGCATCATACATGATACCAAGGGATATGATGATTTGCTCTGCTATGTGCTTTAGCAAACCCCCCATTGTTTTATATCAACAACTTTAGAAAACTGGTTTGGAAATATGACTTAGGTATGGGTCCTGGTTTCTGTCTTAGTTTCAGTTTAGTCTTGGTGGGTCTAAACAATTTAGTTTAAATGGCTTGGTTTGGTTTTTGTTATGCATAAATTGTTCAATTCAGTTTTGTGGCCTTTTCAACCAAATTGTTTAAATCAAATTAATTAAACAATTAACCAAAACAATCATTGAATTAAAAAACATTCAAGCTAAATTAATCAAACCATTAAACCAAAGAAAACATTAATTAAACCACGTAGCCATTGGGTAAACAAAAAGATATTAAAAAGAGAACCTATTAACGAGCTAGTAAACTGATAAACCCTAGTTTAAAACCAAACCATTTGATGATATTTGAAAGAAGCGCAAATCATTTACTTATATTCGAATTGGTAAACCATTAAAACATGGCTTAAAATTTCATTTTGGTTTGAATGAAACCAATGCCAATATGACTTCATAAGAGGCTTTGCTATTTTTTCTTTGGTTTAAGTTATCTAAGAAAAGTAACTGGCTCCATAAAATCATATTAAACGTAAAAGGTCAATAATTTTCACAAGTCCACAATGCTCTGATTTGGCTTGATTATCAACTTCAACAAAATTTGTCCTTGTAGATCATATCCTAGGTAAAGCCAATTGATTATAGAAGATGACTTAGTTTGATAAACTCATTCATGCAGTCATTACAATATGCATGACAATATTAGCTATAATAATTCATGTGATGGTTCACCAAATTGGTCATGACATTATGCCCAAGACATAGCCATTCATCTTAGCTTCAAATGTTCATTGGAAAGTGATCAAAATTTCAGCTAGTCACTAAAAATAACATTTATACTGTAACATGAATAAGATGTCTCCATTATTGAGAACCAAATTGTTATGGCATTAACAACGAGATCTCATTCACTAACATCATGTGGACATGTTATCAATGATTAAGCATTGTAACCATAAATTTGACCACGCTAAACAATATTTTCCATCCATCTAGGTAGGCATAATTCTAACCATACCAATCACAATCCATACATGATCATATTCAATCATTCATCTTCATTCCATAATTATCAATGGTAAGGGATATTTCATGCCATATCTAATTAATTGGTGTTGATGCTCTATCATTGTCATGGGTTTAGGTTGTATGTGTTGATCTACCATGTCGCTGGCTTCTTTTCTCTCCATGATTCGCAGAGGCCAACTAAATAGCACAATCCATATTGTATAGGGGTTTGCCAAATCAATGTTTTCAATGTTTTGGATTTGGTCATTTGGCAAAAAATTGCCCTAAATTTAATAAAGACACAAACAAGCATGTACCCAATACAAATATAGTCCCGTATCAGGCTAGATTTGAGGGTTGCTCAAAGTCCGACTCGTCGTTGTTCATCCGGAAAGGTCCAGGAGGTCCGGTCTGTATCTTGCTATATGTGGATGATCTAGTCATCACCGAACCCGGATTCGCTGAAATCGGTCGAGTGAAGTCCCAACTATTGAATGCATTCGAGATGAAGGACTTGGGGGACCTTCATTATTTCCTCGAGATTGAGGTGATCCATACCCCTGACGACATATTGTTTTCATAGCGACACTATGTGTTAAATATGTTGTACAAGTTCGGCATGACCGGTTGCCGACCAATGTCCACACCCCTGGACCGGAACCTGAAGCTTCGTCTCGACTCCAGACCGGCCTGCAATGAGAAATGGTTCCAACAAATTGTCGGAAGCCTCATCTATCTTACTATCACCCGACTCGACATCAGCTATCCGGTCGGGATGATAAGTCAGTTTATGCAGAAGCCGGCCGTGGAGCACCTTTAGTGTGCGCACCAAATACTCAGGTATGTTAGCGGCACTAAAGACTAGGGACTGTTATACCGTCAGGGTATCACTAAAAAGCTCGTCGGGTATACAAATGCCGACTGGGCCGATGATGTGTCAGATCGTCAGTCCACTTCCGGTTATATATTTTCTCTGGGTAGCGCGGTTGTTGCGTGGAGTAGCAAAAAGCAGCCGACAGTGGCTCTATCGAGCACTAAGGCTGAGTATCGGGGTGCTACCGTTGCCATCTGTGAAGCCATATGGCTTCGGCGGTTGCTACAAGACCTCCGGATCGAAGTACCAACTCCAATCCCAATCTACTGCGACAACATGAGCAAGATGCATCTCACCAAGAATCTCGTGTTTCATGTTCACACAAAGCACATAGAAGTGCATTATCACTTTGTGTGCGAACGGGTCCTTAACGATGAAGTCGAACTTCGGTATGTTCGGACGGATTGGCAAGTTGCCGACTTCTTCATCAAGGCACTTGGAACCGACAAATTGCAACACTTCTCAGAGATGCTTGGTATTCAGCATCTAGACGTGCCGCACTTGAGGGGGAGAAAGGAGGAAACCGAAACCGAAACCGAAACCGGGAAGACAGGCAAAGGCACCGAATAATCAGTCAGAGAGAAGGAAACAACCAAAACAGGGGGAGACAAGAAGAAAAACGGAGCCGAGTGGATTGAAGAAGTCGGCACACCTGAAAGAGTCGGAACAAACGGCAACAACGGCAAACTCAAGAAGGACAGAGCCGACCAGAAGAAGAAGGCCAAGACTCGGACATAGTCTGATACCCGAACATGGTCTGATGTGGTAAAGGGCCTGAAGATTCAGGACGAATTGGAGACAACCAATTCGGACAAGCATTGGAACGAGTTGGAGGCACCCGATTCGGAAGAGATGTTCAATTCAGAGGAGCCGAATAAACTCAAGGCCAAGCGGACATGGAGGCAGCAGAAGTCGCCAACGACATGGAGGAGCTGGCGGGTCGAGAAGCGCCGAAGTCACAACAACAAAGGAGCTGAAATGGGCCTTATGAGCAGACAAGTCGACCGAGAAGGTCGAGGTGTGCGGAACCGGATGGGTTGGGAAGCACAAGGGAGGCGGGAGGACGTCAAGAGGAGCTAGAGGGAAGGACTGGTGGACACTGACACCACGATCCGACCTCAAGTGTTGAGAGGAATTCCCCCCCTTATAGAATAGGTATTCCACTCTCCATGTAGAAGAGGATCGATCACATGAAGTGAATACTTCGGATTAGCCATCAACCCATCTTTCCCAATAGAGATTTAATTCGGGTTTTTCCTCACAAAAGACAGACTTACTTTCCACTCAGTTGCCTAAGTCTTTTCGGAGGTTAGTAGTAGGCCAACCACCCTTGAAAATTGTTGAGAATCAACAGTTGACACCAACTGTTTATTTGGTTTCTTTTGAAAAATTAAAAGGAAAAGTCGTTTCTGCTCAAGATATTACAGATGTGGAAATGCCTCCAAGTGTTATGGGAATAGAAGCAAACCAACAAATCGATGTCTCTGTTAATTCGTTTCCCTTTGATAAGCTCATAGGAAAACCTATTTCTAATCAATCAAATATTATGGGTGTTGAAATGGCTCAAGGAGTAGATAAACTCCCTTGTGCTGGATTTCAATTCACAGTTTCACAAGATACCTTGACACTTCAAACCCCTAAAAAGCAAGTTAAGGATCATAGGGTGCATAAGTATGCCGGGAACTATCTGCTTTTAAAAAGACAAGCAAGAGCTCAGGAGGGTGCCCAAAAAGGCCGTCAAGATGCTCTCCTTGAGAAAAGGACACCAATACAATCTGTGTAAGATGGACACCTTACATCTTCTTTCCTGGAATGTGCAAGGCCTGGATGGTCAGGCTTTTCGCAGATTTAAAGGACTCTTACGTGTGGATTTAGGTACTGCTAATGTAGGCACTATTGATATTCTTTTTTTACAAGAGCATCACTTATGCATGGATAGGATTCGGAAGTATGGATCTATTTTACCAGGACGGTGGACTCAATTCTGGATTCCTGCCTTTGGCCCCACTAGCCGACAGGCTGGATTATGCATTGCTATTAAACAACATTTGCAGTCTATCATTGTGTCAGCTACTACTATTGTGAATAAACGGGCACAATTCCTTATTGTAAAAATAAGATCCCAAAAGGTTGGCCTTATGAATCTTTATGCCCCTAATTCTGTGGCAGAAAGGGCAAAGTTATGGCTATCTCTTTTTGATTATGCGAGTTTAGTGGATTGTTGATTGGTGGGAGACGACTTTAATATGATCGAGGATGCTGCTGATAGAATGGGAGGTATAACTACGACAATTTTAGAATGGGAAGCTAAGTGTTGGGACTACTTTTGTTTTACCTATGGTTTGTTAGATTTATGGAAGGTGCACTCATTTTCACATATACAAGGATCCTTTCAGTTTTCTAGATCAGATGGAAGTTTGGTTGTTACAAATTTGTCTCAAGATAGATTTTATGCTAGTAGGGGTTTTTTGGGAAACAGGCAGATCCATAGGAATTATTCCGAGATCAACTATCTCTGATCACGACCCTTTGAAGTTACATGTTACATTTACTAAGAGGCGATACTCAAGGCAATTGCGTATCCCTCCTGCATTGTTATCTAATGATAATCACCGGATGTCAATCACTCAGATATGGTCAAATTACAATTTCTCGGATGATTGTTTGCTTAGCAATATGGTTCATGCCATACTCGATACAAAGATTCTATTCACAAAAATAGTTTCATCATCTGTTTATCACTGCAATTCAGAGATTGCTAACTTGCATCGTGCTCTTGCAACATTACAACAATTGTTGGAAAGGTATCCAACTTCATCTATATTAAGTTGTGATTTGCAGCAAGTAAAAAACAGTCTAAAGGAAAAATAGGAAGCACGCTCAATGTTCTTTTACTATCGTAATGTTGCTCGCTGGTCGCAAAGGCAAGATCGGGTCAATAAGGAATTCTTCAATTAGTTTAAACGAAAAACTAGACCTCCTTCTATTACTTCTTTGAAGCGGCTTGATGGATCCTATATGTCAGATGTCTCTAAGATGTGAAGTATAGTCTCAGATTATTATCATAACTTATTTTCTGCAGAATCTTTTACGACAGACAATTTTAACAAGAAACAAGTTGTTCTTGCAACTATTGAATAGAAGGTTACAGATGTAATGGCCTCTTGGTTATTACAACCGTTTACATCTCAAGAGGGCTGTGTTGTGGCTAAATCCTTAGCTAAGGATGTTTGTCTGGGAAAAGATGGAATATGAATTGGTTTCTATTTGCATTATTGGGATTTTCTTGGTCCTCTCCTTACGAGAGCAGTTAATTTAATATTCTCAACGAGTAATATGCTGGCGGAATGGATAGAAGGAATCATATATATGATTCCTAAATCGGATGCTCAATGTGATGAAGTCTCCAAGTGGCGGCCAATAACATTGCTTAATGTTGTGTATAAGATTGTGGCGAAAACTATGGTAGTTAGACTATGACCTGTATTGCCGTCTATTATTCATGACACACAATCTGGTTTTCTGCAAGATAGAAGTATTTTTTATAATATCTTTTTGTTCTGGGAAATGGTTGCATTAGCTCAGCAACATAAACAACAACTTGCAGTATTATTGCTTAACTTTGAGAAGACATATGATAAAGTGGATTGAAACTTTCTTGAGGCAATGCTGTCAAGATTAGGTTTTCCTGCCGCATGGATAAAAGGTGTTTCATCCCTTTACAGGCATGCTTCTAGTTCAGTTTTGTTTGCTAGAGAATACGAGACGCTATTTCCTATCTCTAGGTCTGTTAGGCAAGGATGCCCACTTGCCCCATTTCTTTTTATCTTGTTTGGGGAAGCCTTGTCCTCCTACCTAAGATCGTCAACTGTTAGTATCAAAGGCATAGTATTACCTATTACACAGTCCACTATAGTGGATGTTGAGTTTGCAAATGATATAACCCTCTATGTTGACGGGGAGATTTGTAATCTTGGTCGAGTACAAAATGCTTTCCAGGTTTTCTTAGATGCTATAGGTGCATCACTTAACTGGAATAAGTCAGTTGGCCTTTGGGTGGGTGTAGAAACTCATCTTGAGTGGTATCTAGGTCCCGCTTTCCGATGGCTTCATCGTGGTGAACCAATTCGATATTTGGGATGTATGCTTGGAATAAATTTAAGGCCAGAAGCAATGCTATCTCTGATGCTATTATCATTAAAATGTAAATGACTGTATTGGGATGCCCAACAATTGTCTTTTGCGGGTCGGGTTGTAGTAGCAAACACAATACTAGTGGCATCAATGTGGGTTATAGCATCTATGTGGCTATTTTCTAGATCAGCAATAGCAAAAGTGCAAAGCTTGATCTGGAATTTCCTTTGGGGGGGAAAACATGGCTCTCCTATAGTAGCCAAAGTTGCTTGGAATGTGTTGATTCAACCTAAAATCAATGGAGGGTTGGGTTTGATAGATCCTTTGATGCAATCAAGAGCGCTCTTGATGAAGTTTGTTATCAGAGGTTTGTTGCCAGGATTAGAAGCTTGGAAAGGAATGTTTTTAAATCAGTTAATGCAGTTAACTCCTAAGACAGGAGGAGCATGGTCACCCTCTCTAAAGTGGTTGTTCTTGAATGACATGAAAACGCCAAGGAGGAATCTTGCATCCAATAGATTTTTGCTAGGAATCATAAGAGCGTGGGATGCGATTAAATCATTTTTGCTATAGGACAAACCTTCTACTTGGGATGCATTACTTAATCAGCCTACGCTTGCCAATTCTCTATTTCGGGATAATGCAGGAAAAGTATTGGGCCTGCGTACTCACCTTGCTTGGGGCAAATTGGATAATGGGCCAGTTGCATCTGTAAGAACTTGGACTCATTTTCAACAAATGCCGCAAGAAGATTGACTTGCACATCTACAATTAGTTCATGGTGCCAAGATAATGACAACCACCTTATCAATAACATATTCTTCATTTTTTACAACCTTCCAACCTAGCCAGGAACATCTATGGTTTGGATGCTTCACAAATGATACATTGATGGCTGTTAAAGACGTTTCACCTAATCGGTGCATTTCTTATTTTGAGGTCCTAGACAACAATAGATTGCAATCTTATACCTTTGATTGCAGTTATTTACAGGACTTGCGAAGTGCACCAGTTAGAGTGGTTGCTAAAACTGGAAAGAAATGGATCCTTGATCCTTATCCATCAGTTGCTTATATGTGTGATATCCTGTGGCTATACACAAAAGATCCTGACATGGGATCTGGGGGGTTGGTTTTGGTCATACTCCTTGGGGGAAAAGATCGTAAAGGTCCCCTTCTTTCAGTACTTAGTAAAACTTGGAAGATCATTACTGCTCTCTCAGAATGTAATGATATCGGCAGCTCAGAAACATTGGACCAATTGGGGTGTTTCCACTTTGCATTTGAGAACCTATTGGAAATGGATATGGTCATTCAAGGGGCCAACTAAATTTATTCTCTTTCGATGGTTATTAGTGCATATGGCACTACTCGTTGGTCATTCATTGAAAGGGAATGTAGCACCCAATTTGCGGCAATGTGGCTTTTGCCATGAACCTCAGGAGACTACCAAGCATGTCCTATGGTCTTGTTCTTTTGCTCAACAAGTATGGAAGAAAGTCATGTCTTTATTCCTAACAATCAATGTAGGTTGCCTATTCTCATGGGGATCAACGATGTGGGGAGTATTACATTCTGGCTTGATGTTGTATGAGGCAAACGATGTTCATGAGGCAATGACAATACATAATAGAAGATTGATATTAGTTAGTCCCTTCCAACAACCTCGCAAGTAGGTGCGATCTGTCCAAATTTGGAAAACTATGACCACAATAACATTATGAGCATTATGGAAATATCGATGTAACCGACTTTATGATGGGGTAGATGTTCATCTCTCAAATGTGATGTTTGAGATATGAGAGAACTTGTTGGCAGTAGTCCGTGGCCAGTATGACAATATGCAGGGTTCCTTAGATACTGTGAACAAGAAAAGGAAAAAGCTTCTTCACTTATGGAAAAGGTGCCCCTGTTTACAATGTCAACTCAAGAGCCTCAATGGCAATATCGACTTCCATGGACTCTTTCTTGAATATCAACAAATGTAAACATCCTTGTATTTTACAACATTGTATAGGAAAAGTTGTAACCTCCTTGGTAGCTAGGTTCAAGTAGCCTTTGGGCGCTTTGTTCTTAATACTATTGAAGAAATGTTTACATTTCTTTTTTCTTTTTTTTTGAAAAGAATAGCATGCGGAAGCTACACAGACACTACCGGCTTAGCCGGATAGAAACAGAGAATGATAAACACAGAGAACAATGGTGTGAGAGAGAGAGAGCACGTGGGAGAGATAAGGAGAGCAAAACACAAAAAACTCAATTTCAAAATAATACTCTGTCCATACAAATGTGCTTAGTGAGCACTTTTATACAAGTCCATAAAGGACGGTCGGAAGTACTGACAAGTACTTCAATGCTCATAATCGAGTGATTAACACTAACTCCTAAAAATATTTCTATCTACTAGGCTAGGATCGTAGGCCTCTAACAGCCTACCGGCTCTTGTGGATCCGGTTCTCAGATTTGGTTCGTGGATCTGGCTCTCGGCTTGTTCAGCCGATCTGGCCCATGTTGAGCTTGCTTCTCAATGCTTGTTTAACAAGTCAACATACTTCGTGAATTACCTTATATGTTAGATTATGTCTAATGTAAGCATGAAATTAAGGAAATAAATGATAGATAATAAAGAAAAACAGAGAGAAGGAAGGGTGTTGATCCACCTAACCACCCCCCGAGCGAAGGGATTGAGATCATCTCTAGCCTTGATCTGCATCCCATACCACTTCTATTGATCGAGTGGTACCTGGTATTGGCACGCTCACTATGAGAGTATGTTCACTACAAGATCATAGTCGCGATGTAGTCAAATGATGTGTCTAATGAGGGTAGCTAGGCCTCATATTTATAGCTAGACCTAAGGCCCCCAAGCAAGTTCATACTTGACCCTTATGGGTCATCTCAATTCCTAGGATTAAAAGTAATCCTCCCTTTACACTCTTGGTTAACCGTTACACTTTTATGCTCGTGTGTAGAATACTACGATACAAACTACCACAAGATAAATTATGGTTACACTCGTAACATACTCCCCCTTCTTTAAAACATTGCACTCTTGCAATGAAAAGTTAGGGAAGCTAGTTTTAAGGGTGTTTTCTTGTTTTCAGTATCTTTTATAGACTTATCAATCCATTCAATTTTAAATTTTCGAATTGTTTTAGAACGCAAATGTTTTGTTTTAACATTGAGAATTTTCTCTAGTACATGTGATTTAGAAGTAACCAAAGTTTTAGTTGTAACTATATTATCGCTAGAACCAAGAAGTTCTTTTAGAAGACTTACATGAAAAACTGGATGGATTTCGACACCATCGGGAAGAGCAAGACCATATGTTGTTGAACCAATGCGTTTGAGGATTGAGAAAGGTCCACAAAACCATGGGGTTGACTTAGCACACTTACCCGTACACAATGTCTTAGAATTGTGAGGTACACGCAGGAATACCTTCTATTCAGGGTGGAATACATGAGGTTGCCTATTATGGTTAGCATAAAAACACACTCTATCTTGAGCCGTTTTTACATTATCGCATGCAATATGCAACATATCTTGCATATCCCTTAGAAAATTTGGTGTACTTTGCAACTCATCATGATGTATATTAACATCAATCATGACACATGGCTAAATGCCATACATAAACACAAAAGGACTGTATCCCGCTGATGTATGCTTTTGGAGCTGTTATAAGAAAACTCCAAATTTGAGAGATAATGTTCCCATTTTGTTCACTTTGCAAGAACGTATGCTCAGAGCATGTCCTCAACGATTTGCTTTACTTGTTTTTCTTTTCCATCGGATTAAGGATGATCTGTGGAGCTCATGCTCAATGTAGTTTCTAACTTCTTAAATACTTGCGTCCAAAGCAAGTAAACTTTGGATCTCAATCATGCACAATATCCATCGAGTAACCCATAAAAACATAATAACTCATCAACGAATCGGTAAGCCAATTCAGGAGCTATTACCATGGTTGTAATAGCAATAAATCTAACCATTTTAGTTAGTTTATCAACTACAACCCTAATGGCATCATGACCTTTTTGGATGCGAGGAAGGCTAACAATAAAATCCATGGATATAGTTTCCCATTTATTGTTGGGAATGTCCAAAGGATGTAAAAGTCCAGCGGCTTTAAATCGCGCGACTTTGTTATCCTGACATTGATGATATTTGGTCACATAGTTAGGTATGTCAAGACACATCTTAGGCCAATAGAATTGAATTGAGATGAGAACAATTGTGCAATGTATTCTAGGATGCCCTACTAATGGTGCATCGTGGTATCCAAAAACAATTCTCTTTTTTACCTTAGGCAAATCTATGTTGGCATAAAAGGCCGACTCCTTCCAAATTGTATCCTTAAGTGTGGACACGTTCTCAAGTTAGGGCTTCTACATATATAAGCCTAAACGTAACATTGTAAAGAGTGAGAAAGAGTTATATAAGAGAATAACAAGTTTCCATTAGAGTGTCATCTGAGTTCTCTTGCTTCTTACTTCCCTTCACATTGTGGTTATTCTACTTCTCTGTCTAGTACATGTTGTTTGCTTGACATCACCTTGCAGGTCCTCATATTTTCTTCCGCGTATATAGTCTACATTTGGTATCAGAGTGACCTTGCTGTCTGGTGGCAATGAACTGCAGAAAATTGAAAAAGAAGTAAGAACCGAGTGAAAGGAAAGACCAGGTTAGCAAAACCTCACTTCTAGAAGATGGCTTCTACATCCAACAGAAACGTGGAAATCCAGAAGTTTGATGGAAAGAACTTTGCACTATGGAAGGAGATGATGGAAGATGTACTAATCATCCGGCATCAAATCGATGCGAAACGACACAACAACAAGTTGGCTTCGATGACAACAGACGAATGACACTCCCTGGACGAGATAACTAGGTCAACCATTCGAATGCATCTGGACGAAAATGTCTATTTCAACATGGCAAAGGAGACAACAACATTCTCTTTGTAGGAGAAACTTTAGGCCGTTTATGAGAAGAAGTCCTTTTTGAAGCTCATATTGATTCGAAAGTTGTTCAATATGAAGATGAGAGAGACAGATTGGGCGACCTCCCACATCAACACCTTCAGTTGGGTGTTGTTTGAGCTCTCTTCCCAAGGGATTAAGTTTGAAGAAGAATTTAAATTCCTTGCCCTTATTTTGAGCCTATCGACGAGTTGGGAGGTATTATGCATGACATTCGCCAATAGTTGTCCAAAATCGAATCTGGAAGCAACGATCAGACAAGTTCTCATTGAGGATATTTGGCGAAATCAATGGGTCTCACTATTGACGATTTGGCAAAAGCCCATCACTCGACCGAGTCAACTGCGAGAGCTGGCTGAAGTCCTAACCGGCCAAGACGGAGGGAAAATTGACAACGGTCGAAGTCAAGGAATAGTTTATCAACTGTTTTGTGCACCCATCACAGAAAAACTGATTACAATGTTTCCGATAGCTGGTCAATAAAAAGAAAGGAGAATGGTCGGCGATTCAATCAAACACAATACACTTCGATTCGAACCGTTCTACCTCTAGAAACTGAGTCCTGATCGGGAGAAATCCTCTCTCTGGAGGACTCTACGATCGGAGAAGTCCTATATAGTGTGCATGATAAATGAACGTGGTTGTTGGACTCCGGCGACACCTTTCATGTAACCCCCAATATCGAATGGTTTTCGAACAATTTAGAGGGAGCCAACGACACAGTCCGATTGGACAATGGGTAGGAGTGTGTAACTGCAGGGATCGGAGAGGTTCCCATTCAATTGCCGAATGACAATTCGATCACCTTGCATCGAGTCTGACACATACCCGAGCTCAAGAGGGGTATGGTCTCCATCGCATGCTAGCGGAAGTTGAGTATAAGACGACTCTAAGCGAGTCGTCATGGACAATTACACGAGGGAATATGAAAATAGGTTGCGGATACAAGTACAACAACTTGTACTTGTTGATGGAGATCAATCTGGAAGGGGCCGTGAGTGTAGCCAATTCGTCAGAATTGAACTTATGGCATGGCAGACTCAGCCATATGTCCCAAGACGGACTTTGCAGGCTAATGACGATTGGCTATATCTTGAAATTCCAGTCGAAGACGGACTTCTACGAGCATTGTCATTACGAGAAACAAAACTGAAGTTTGCACTCTCTTCATTATGAGATGGTACGACAACCCCTAGAACTTCTTGGGATAAAAGTCCCACTTCGCTTACCTTGTATCTCTAGTGTGAACACACAGTTAACCTAACTATATAAGTGGGTAACTGACCTTGTAAAGATAAATCGATGGCTAATGTAACACAATCTTTCTCAGCTTAAACATTTCTCTTCCTCTGTGCAATAGTTTGTTTTCATCTTTGTGAATCTTGTCATAGTGCATAACTCTATCTTGCTTGCTATCTATGTTGTTTGCTAGACTCATTGACATGTCTTCAACTTTCCACAACATCAACTTCTATATTCAACATTTGGTATCAGGGCGACATGCAATCTGGCAATAACAACAACATCAATATGAGAAGAGAAAAACTGACTGAAGGAAAGGACTAGGTTAGCAAATCTCACTTCCTATAGAACATGGCTTCAACATTCGGCATGGGAGTGGAAATTCAAAAGTTCTATGGCAAGAACATTGCTCCATGGAAGGAGATGATGCAGGATGTATTGATCATCCGACGTCTGGGGTGCCATGAACATCCCTAGTCCGGTTCCTTCCTTCGGCTCGTCTGACCTGGCTCATTCGGTTCTCATCCGGATCCCATCCAGAGGGACCAAATTCCCACCACATAGAGCGTAGGGTTGTTTTTTATATGAAAACATTTCGTCGAAGTCAATGCCATATTCTTGTCAAAACCCTTTCGCTACTAATCTGGACTTGCATTTTGGGTTGGTTGAATCATACGTCTCTTTTAATTTGTAGACCCACTTGCACGGAAGAGCACATCGAGTTTTCGGCAATTCGACTAGGTCCCAAGCCTTGTTTTGCCGAATGGAGTTCATTTCTGACTCCATCGCCAGATGCCATGTGGTCGAATTAGCTGATGCCGGTGGTTCTTTGTATGATGTTGGCTTGCCTGCGTCTGTGAAGAAGATTCCAGGAGAGTACCGTTGCGGAGGTTACAACAGTCTCTATGATAGTCTTTGGTATGACTAGGCTAGCCTAATTGGGCGTCTGGGTCAGATAGTCCGGAGCCGAAACGTTCAGCTATGTCAAATCGGCTAGAGCCCATTCGGTACTAGAGGATTCAACTACCCGTGAAACCAAACTCATGTTATGGGCTGGGCCGTCATGAAGGAATGACACTTCTGAGAAAGTTACCCTTCAAAATTTAATAGGCCTTTTGGCCATCTTATGCATGGCTGACTCATTCAACATTACGTCCGAACTTTGGATGATTTGTCTGTGCTTGGGGCCTCAGAGTCGGTATTGGATTTCGCTGTGTAGTCCATAGCTAAGAACAATGCATTTCTTAGACCTCGATTCGAGGTTCTGACAATTGTCTTTCGATATGAGGGCGTCTACCTCACATCCAAAAATCCTCAGCTTGTTGTGATTCGGCTTATTGCCAATCCATAATTCCTAAGGTATTCGAAGTCCTAGAGGTTGACTTAGAGACATATTGATTATGTGTACTGTCATAAGTAGGGCCTCTGCGTAGAAGCCATCCGCTAGTCCAGAGTGTTGGAACATAAACACTATTTGGTTCTGAATTGTCTGATTGTTCTGTTAGGCAAATCCATTTTGCTACAGACTATGAGGTGCCATATATTCACACCTGATCCCGCTGTCGTGGAGAAAACCGTCCATGAGCGGAATCGGTGCACCGGAGCGTAGGAATCGGCTCTTCATGCACGTACGCCTTATGTTGTACATAAGAGAGGATTAGGTACATAGAAGATCCTAGGTAGGTAGATTCGGTAGGTAGGAAGTTAATGGGCAACGGCTCCTTTCTTGCCTATAAAAGGAGGGAGACGAGGAGGAGAGAGCGGATCACGGATAGAGAGGACGAAGTGTTGTCGGATTGTCGACCGAAGGCTTCTCTCTCTTCCAAAGCTCCGTAGCTTCTTTCTGTGCAGGTTTCGGGAGGCTCGCGCTGCTCTGAGGAATGCCCGAGTGCTTCCGGCAGCACCTCCAACTTGCTCCTTTCTTTCTGAGCGTTTACGAACAGGCATCGGCATCTGTTCGCCGGCCTGTTCGATTGTAACCGAACTCGTGTTTCTTGTTGTTTGTCTTTGTTAATATATATATACGTACATTCGTGTCTCTCTGCGTCGGTGTCCCACTCGCGTCTTTGTGTCGAAGGGCCGTGTCCCTGTGAATCTACGCTCGCACGTAGTGGGTCCCCTCCCTTCTCTTTTCTCTCCTGCTCTTCGGTACAAGACCCCCGAGGCCCCGCCTCATTCCGCACATCCGCGAGGAAAACCTCGACATCTTGGTGAACCCGACGTGAAGGAGGTGGCAGAAGAGCAGAAGATGAAGGGGTCGGATCTTGCGGAGGCCATGGCTTCGGCCGTGGATCGGATATTGAGCACACGCGAGGGCACCGGCGCCCTCGACAGAGCCATTGAGGTGGTCGTCGGTATGATTGGCCGGTTCAGCAGAAAGGATGCCACGAAGTATTTGGCGTCCTACGGGGCAGAAATGCTGATGCGGGACATTCCGGAAGAGAGGCGTCTTGCCGGGTTTCCTCGAGTGGCGATGCCGAGCATCCATGCGGAGGTGCTCGAGGTGCGGGCGGAGAGCCGTACCTGGGAGGAGTTCGAAGGCCGACTCCTAGAAAAATACGGGCTGGACGACGTGCTCCGGCTTTCGAAACGGGACTTCATGGAATGGGTGGAGTCCCCCGGCAAGGGAAGAAACGTGTCGGCACTCCTCCGGGAGTTTGAAGAACGCTTTGCGCGCCTCTCGGCGCTTGACCGAACCATTCTGGATACGAGCCGGGTCCTACTGTTCGTCAAGTCGGTGGACGAGCGGGACCGGGATCAAGTCGGCTCCTTGCTGGAAACCGAAGACGGGCTGACGACCAACTGGGCTGCGGTTAAGAGAGTCTGTGGCCGTTTCGACAAACGGCAAGAATAGGCTGACAACGGGGCGGCCGGTGCGGGCTCTGTCACAGCAAGGAGGCTTGAACCGGCACCGCAAGGGCGAAGGGAAGAGACCCGGGAGTGGCTCGAAACCGGTTTGGCTTCGACCGGCATGGTCAACAGCTCGTCCGGAGGAGCAACGCTGGAGGAGTTGACGCAGGCGATAAAGGATCTCCAGATCGCCCAGACTCAAAGGGAAGGCGGCGAACCGGCTCGTGACCGATGGCCGGCAGCAGGGAACAGGTGCATGTGGTGCGACGAGGTCGGCCACATTCGGAAGGACTGCGGCGATTTCGTAGAAGCGTTGAGGAACCGGTTGGTGTACCTGTGGGAAGGCCGGGTGCACGCCGGTGACACCAGAAGGGCCCTAAACCGAAACGACGGGCGAGGAGGTATGAAGAGACTGATGGAAGAGGCGGCGGCCCGATACGTGGAGGCCATCCACTACTCGGCGTCGGCTGGCATTCGGGTCGGGGGCAGCGAGGCCCGAAAGGAGAGCAAAGACAGATTCTGGTCGGCAATGCTGGAAGGCCTCGCCGGCGCACGGCTAAGGAAAGATGAAACTGACCGCGCTGAGAGACGGGTCTGGGAAATAACCGGGTGGAGCGATCCGGTCGAGGAGAAGATGGGCTTCGTAGAAGTCGCCTGTCGGAACTACGAGGCTCTGGTAGGAGACAAACGAGTGGGGAAAGCCGGAGCGGCCGGGCCCTCACAACGATACGAGACCCGATTCGGGCAACGACGGAATGAAGCCGGTGTGTCCAGCGCGCAACATAACCCCAGGAAGGGCGGATACCGACTGGGGACGGAAATAGAAAGGACCACGGACCTACGAAAGGTCCTAGAAGAACGGATCCTCGACAGCAAAGTGGAGTTGTCATTACGGGAGGTGCTAGGGATCGCCAAGAAGGAGTTCCACGACTCCATTGTGGACTTGGTGAAACGGAAGAGGCTGTCGACGGAGACGGAACCGGAAAGACCGGTGGAGGTGCGGACGACGCACATCGACGACTTGGCACTGGAAGATGAGTGGGCGGAGAGCCACTATTCGAGGCCACACTGGGCCCGAGCGACCACGGAGACCCCGGTAAAGATCGGAGATGTTCAGGAACCGGTGGTGGCACTGGTGGACCACGGTTCGGAAATAAACCTGATGTCCATGGACTTCTATAAGAAGGGAAAATGGCCGATCAACACCAAGCACGGGTGGAAGATACGGGCGGCGACGCGCGCCACCGAGGAACTGCACGGGGCCTGCCTGAATGTGCGAGTCAAGATCGGCGACGTCGAGATTGACCAGCACTTCTTCGTGCAGGAGACGTCCTCGCACCTGGTCATATTAGGGGAACCATACATCATAGCGGCGCGAATGGAGACCAAGGTGTTGGACAACGGTTCGGCCTACGCGAGGGTCAAAAGCCAGGACGGTCACCATTCGGTCCAATTTCTGACGGTGCGGCCGAACCACGAGCGAAACCGCGAATCCCTCGGTGGCGAGAACCGGGAGGATTTTTAGAGAGGGCTGCCAAGGCGTGGGGTCGAGACAGTCCGGACACTCAGGAAAGACCCCACAGCTGTACGATAGAACCGAAACCGAAGAAACCTTGTACGATAGGTAGAAAATTTTGCTTCTCCAACGACGGAGGGTGTATGATAGTCGGCATCGTTGGCCGAGAGAAGGCAAGGGCGGAAGAGCGACTTCGAGTGTGTGGAGTTCTCGGCCCGGACGAGGAAATCAGCAGAGCCGTGGAGGCGGTCTCCTTCGACGACACCTTGGGGATGCTGAGGAAGTTAGCCGGAGAAGACCTTAACGAAGACCGGACGATACCGGTATGTTCCGAAGAAATGTACGAAGTCATTGCGAACTTCAGTCAGGGGTTCGGGTCGGATCGGACGGCCCGAGTTAGCACGAAGTACAAGACTGTGGACCGGAAGGTAAGGCCAGTCGCGGCACCCTTACCGGAGGGCAGCGAGTCCCGAATCAGAGGGGTTGCGTCGAACCCCAGTTTACGAGATCCGGTCTGCATAGGACACACCTTCACTGACGGGACGCTCCGGGAGCTCAAAATCGGTGGGGGCGGGTTCCTACTGCCGACGGAGGAAGACTGGTTTCGGAGAATGCTCGGAAGGCACGGGAAAGCCTTCGCATTCTCACCGGAAGAGATTGGGTGCGTAGACCCGACAATCGTGGAGCCGATGGTGATATTCACGGTACCGCATGTGCCGTGGAATCTCAAGCCGATTCCAGTACCGAGAGCTCACATCCCGAAGTTGATGGAGCTATTGAGGCAGAAAGTCGATATGGGCATTCTCGAACCGTCGAGTGCCCCATACTCGAACCGATGGTTTACCGTACCAAAGAAAAACGGAACATTACGCTTCATTCAAGACCTGCAGCCGGTCAACAGAGTGACCATTCGGAACGCAGGAATCGGACCGACCATAGACGAGTTCGCGGAGGCCTTCGCCGGAAGGTCGATTTACTCGGTCGGTGATTTGTACTCGGGGTACGACCAGTTCCAGCTAGCCGTGGAGAGCAGAGACATTACGACGATGCGAACTCCCCTCGGCCTAGTGCGAATGTGTACCCTGCCACAAGGAGGGACCAACTCGGTGGCCCACATGGTGAATGCAATGAACAAGGTACTGAGGGATTGCATCCCGGACATCACCATGCCATTTCTGGACGACATCCCGATCAAGGGGTGCCCGGTGGAAGAGAAGGACGAGACACTCGGGCCGGACGGATGCCGGCGATTCGTGGCAACACACATCGACGACTGCGAGAAGGTGCTACAAAGACTAGAGGATGTGAGGCTCACCTTCTCCGGGGAGAAATCGGCCTTCGGGCAATCAGAAATCTTGGTGGTCGGACACCTATGTGGACCATATGGCCGGAAGCCGTCTCCGGCAAAAGTAGAAGCCATCTCCGCGATGAAGACCGACTGTAGCTCGGTTACAGAAGTTCGGAGGTTCTTGGGGGCATGCGCATTCTACCACATATGGATTCCGCATTACGCCCACGTTGCGGAGCCGCTATACGGGTTGCTGAAAAAGGGGCGAAAATTCGAGTGGCGAGACGAGCACACAGAGTCGGTCCGGAAGCTGAAGGAAGCTCTTGCGGCAGCACCGGCGCTCCGGAAGGCTGTCTACGAGAAGGGTACCCCGGTATACATAACGGTGGATACGAGCCAGACCGGGATCGGATGGGTCGTCAACCAAGAAGACGAGGACGGCTCCCGGTTCCCGATCCAATTCGGCGCGAAGGTCCTCAGTGAGCGACAATGAGGGTACGCCCAGGTTAAACGCGAACTCTGGGGTATCGTTTCGGCAGTAAAGGCCGACAAAGACTACCTGATCGGGACAGAAGTGATTATCGAGACGGATTGCCTGCCAATTCTTGGCATGGTTTCCGGATGCGCGACACCGGACCTGGCGATGCTCAGGTGGATAGCGTACATCAAGTCCCTGGACCCGGAAATACGACACATTTCCGGAAAGGACAACGCCATGGCCGACATGCTTTCGAGGGCAAGGTTTGATGACGAGGGCGGCATGGTTTCGGAGGACGAAGAAGTCGGCGTGGACTTCTTCGAGGCATCGTATGTAACGACCGATGGGACGAGCCCTCTGGCACTTAACGGCTTCGACGAGAGCAAGTACGACGGCGAGTGGCTACAGATCGGTGGTTTCTTGAGGACAATGACACCAGATGCGTCATGGACGAGGGATGAGACCAACCGGATCCGGAAGAAAGCATACCGATTCTTTCTCCGGGACGGATACTTATGGAAGCACCCGAAGAAGAGGAACGGCGTCCCGCTCCGGGTGGTGGCGATGAAGGAAGAACAGGAGGAGCTGCTGACGGCCTACCACGACAACCCTTGGGCTGGACACCGTGGAACGTGGGCCACGTTCGAGAAGATAAAGGGGAAGTACTGGTGGCCGGGACTGTACCGGGACGTGCATCGGTTCGTGACAACTTGCGAGAGCTGTCAGATGCACTCCATAGTCCGACATCGGGACGAGCTTCACCCTACGTACCCTTCGACCATCCACTTCAAATGGATGGTAGATCTGGTGACGATGCCGATGGGAATAGGACAGATGCGGTATCTGGTCCTGGCTCGGGAAGATCTGACGAACCAGGTGGAAGACCGAGCCCTTCAGAACAAAACGACCGCGGCCGTATTTCGGTTCCTGATCGAGGACGTGATATGCCGGTACGGGTGCGTCGGGAAGATCGTGGCTGATCGCGGGGAGTTGGACGCCGAAGAGGCCGAGGAGCTGTTCAACCGGCTAGGAGTCAAGATCTCGCTTACCACTGTGTACAATCCGGAGGTGAATGGGAAGGTGGAACGCGGACACGGACCGATCATCAAGGCGTTAGTTCGGGCATGCGGAGGTCAGGTCGGGAACTGGCCGCGACTGCTGCCTTACGCGTTGTGGGCAGACCGAACTACGCACAGTTCGGTAATCGGATTCATGCTGGCAGAGCTCATGTTTGGGCAGAAGCCGATCATGCCGATGGAACGTATGATCTCCTCATGGGCAACCGTGGACTGGAGAGACGAGATGAGTTGGGAGGAACTGTTGGCGGCGCGCATACGGCAGCTCGAGCGAAGACCAGAGGACGTAGAGCAGGCTACGGAAAAGCTTCGGGTGGCAAGGACGAGGAACAAAGCCCAGTTCGACCGAACGCACTGGCTACGACCAAAGAAGATCGAGGAAGGCGACTGGGTGCTAGTCTATGACAGCAACCTCGACAACCATCACCGAGCAACACGGAAGTTCGCAAGAAGGTGGTTCGGGCCTTACGTGGTACAAAGCGCCAACGACAACGGGACGTACCATCTGGCGGAACTCGACGGCACGAGAATGGCGATACCGGTAGCTGGGAAGCGGATCAAATCGTTCAAAAAGCGTCACGACGACGAGCCGGATCCGGTTAACCTGGACCGCGACAACGAACGATCCGAAACCGAGGAAGAACTGACGGGCGGGGAATGAAGACTGGATCGGTTTTCTCCGTCCCAACTTAATTTGGCGCATGCCGGTGGATGCGTGGTTAGGTGGGGGCGGATGTCGTGGAGAAAACCGTCCACGAGCAGAATCGGTGCACTGGAGCGTAGGAACCGGCTCTTCATGCACATACGCCTTATGTTGTACATAAGAGAGGTTTAGGTACATAGAAGATCCTAGGTAGGTAGATTCGGTAGGTAGGAAGTTAATGGGAAACGGCTCCTTTCTTGCCTATAAAAGGAGGTAGACGAGGAGGAGAGAGCGGATCGCGGATAGAGAGGACGAACTGCTGTCGGATTGTCGGCCGAAGACTTCTCTCTCTTCCAAAGCTCCGTAGCTTCTTTCTATGTAGGTTTCGGGAGGCTCGCGCTGCTCTGAGGAATGCCCGAGTGCTTCCGGCAGCACCTCCAACTTGCTCCTTTCTTTCTGAGCGTTTACGAACAGGCATCGGCATCTGTTCGCCGGCCTGTTCGATTGTAACCGAACTCGTGTTTCTTGTTGTTTGTCTTTGTTAATATATATATACGTACATTCGTGTCTCTCTGCGTCGGTGTCCCACTCGCGTCTTTGTGTCGAAGGGCCGTGTCCCTGTGAATCTACGCTTGCACGTAGTGGGTCCCCTCCCTTCTCTTTTCTCTCCTGCTCTTCGGTACAAGACCCCCGAGGCCCCGCCTCATTCCGCGCATCCGCGAGGAAAACCTCGACACCGCACTATCAGAAAAATTTGGTGAATTCTCCCCCGTTATCAGTTCGAAGACATTTCAGGTTTGGACCTGTTTGATTTTCGACCATGCTCGATCTTTGGTTATGGCCAAATAGGCCCACACCTTCCGAGTCAAATAGTCAATAAATGTGATGAAGTAGGAGGTGCCCCCGAGAGACTAAGGTGGAATTGAGCCCCAGATGCCTGAATGAACCAACTCAAGAAAACTTGTCTCTCTCGGCCCTCTAGTTGACTGTAAGGCAATGACTTGTTTGCCTTACTGGCAATGCTCACAAAATTGGTGATTCGAGAAGGAGAGTTTGGGGATGTATCCGGCTTTGGAAAAATGCGTGATGCCAGCCTTGCTGAGATGTCCAAGTCGGCCGTGCCATAGGGATGATCCGGAAATATTGACCAGAAACAATTCACCTTCTTTGAGTTTGACATATAGTAGGTACAAGGTGTACTTTTGGACCTCGAGCAAGTAGGAGGTTCCCCCTATGCAGTGTCCACCCTCTTGATGAGAAGCTGGCACAGATGCTATCTTCGTCAAGTTTTCCGACTGAAATCAATGGTCTTGAGAGCTCAGGTACATGTCAGACATTGTGTAGTACTAATGTAGAACCACCTAGAAGGTTGAGCTATGTAGTGCTGATTCCAATTATGGCGTAGTGTTGTGAGTTTCCGACTTGGATTGAGTCGGAATGTTAGGCCGAATATTGCCGAAATGGGATTTGTGTAAGGTCACATGGTAGGACGCACCCAAATCTAGGAGCCATGTGCTTGATTCTTCAGTTGTAAGGAGAACTTCTGATTCGACTGAGTGTTCTATGAACAAAATGTTTAGGTCGTCCGTCGACTGATGAGCCAACATAGTTAACCTCCTCTTGTCAGTTGCCCTTGTGATAAGCTCTCTGAGCCTTGTCATTTTTTTTGTCTTTGAGGGGGTGCAACAATCGGTCTTGATATGTCCGGGTTTCTTGCAATAGTTGCCGGTTCGATTATCCAGGGACTTGCTCCGGCTTCACTGATTTGTCGGCGGTCGCGAAGAACTTCTCCCTCGGCTGTTAGATCAGTCGGTCAAACTTTGTACTATGTAGGCGTCACTGACCGAATCGTTTGCAAACGATTTCCTCCAAGATGCTTCAGTCAAGATTTAGCTTGTGACTTGAGAGTACTTTACTTATCATAGATGCCACACCATGGTGGAAGGTAGGGATTTAACCCAAGACCTCGTAGTCTCCATTGGGCAACCCTACCAACTAAGCTACATCCATCTATGCATCCATGCATTAAAATACAACTTCATGTATGGTAGATTGAACATTGGAAGTTCCTAGCTTGCATGCATTTTCTATTCCTATCTTGCTTACATGCATTCTCTATTCCTAGCTTGCATACATACCTCTACCTTCTTGTATAAATACTGAGGTGCACCTTGATTCTAATAAAGGTGAACAACATCAGTTATGGAATCATAAGTCAAGTTCTTGTTCTTTTCCTCTCTCCTAGTTCTTAGTTTCATCTTGGTTCTACTCTATTATACTCGTCTGTGACAATTTGTTCACCTTTCTCTTCTTACTACCATGTGCGACTCCGTCGACAACCTAAACCAAGTAATGGCAGCTTTGCAACAACTTCAACTCGAAAATGAAATCCTTCGGTAATCATTACGGGTCTGTCACATTAAGAAACCCACCACCCTCCGAGCCACAACCGCCGTCGGCACCTAGCCCAAACCACTTCCTCTTCCCATCCATATGTACTTGAACCAACCATTAGCCTACTCGACAAATTCAACGACACGAGGGCGTATCTTCATAGCTTCATCAATCAAATTCGGCTTATCTACTGTTTACAGCCCCAACGGTATGCTAATGACTTTTGTTGGGTCGGCCTCGTCGGCACCCTTTTCTTCGGGCCGGCGCAAACGTGGTTTGCACCCTTGGTCGAGACCTCATCCCCTCTCTTAGAAAACTTCACCATTTTCCTTGCTGAGCTTGAAGCTACGTTCAGCGAGACATACCGATGACGAACAATACTCACGAAGCTCTATTCCTTCAAACAAGGCTCACGTCCAGCCTTTGTCTACGCTTTAGAGTTCCACCAGATTGCCTGCAATGTTAGTTGGGATGACCAAGACTTATGTGACCATTTTCATGGCGGTCTCCGAAACGATGTCAAGACTCCTCTCTTGAACCTTTCGGAACCCCCATCGTTGGTACTTCAAGTCGGGCCCCACCATGAGGTACTAACCTTCTACCTCATTGCAACCCCCCGGACATTCGATTGTTTTGGGGCTATCTTGGTTGGAGACCCACAATCCGATAGTGGATTGGTGCAATCACTCCATCACTTTTCTGGTGCGGCCGATTCCGGCTGGGTCACTAAATTCTCTTGATTCCATTGCAGCCAATTTTGGCTTGGTCGCAACACTAGCCATTTTGTCGTGGGACATCTCCATTCCTGTGAACAGTTTGACTGCACGATATAGCAACTTTTTGGATATATTCGAGAAGCGAAATGCAGATCGGTTACCGACACATCGCCTCTATGATTGCCCAATTGAAGTCCGATTTGACGAGCATCCACCATTTGGCCCGATCTTTGGGCTATCGGAACCCAAACTTGAGGCTCTCCGCACATATCTGGCTGACAACCTCGCGAAGGGCTTCATTCAACCCTCCAAAGCACTGGCCAGGGCCCCAATTTTATTTGTCAAGAACAAGGATGGCTCAATACGCCTATGTGTGGATTTTGTTTATGGTGCGTAATTGTTATCCCTTGCCCTTAATTCCAGCGCTCCTCGATCAACTCCGAACCGGGCGTATCTTCTCCAGAATCGACCACACTATGTTGTTCACCTTGATTAGAATCAAGGTGCACTTGAGTATTTATACAAGAAGGTAGAGGTATGTATGCTAGCTAGGAATAGAGAATGCATGTATGCAAGCTAGGAATAGAGAATGCATGTATCCAAGCTAGGAAAAGAGAATGCATGTAAGAAAGCTAGGAACTTCAAATGTTCAATTTACCATTGAAGTTGGATTTTAATGCAAGGATGCATAGATTGATGTAGCTTAATTGGTAGGGTTGCCCAATGGAGACCAGGAGGTCTTGGGTTCAATCCCTACATTCCACCATGGTGTGGCATATGTCTATGAATACTTCAATGTGTGCAACGAATACTTAGGTATGTTAGCGGGACTAAGGACAAGGGTTTGCTATATCGGACCAGTATTGCCGAACAGTTGGTCGACTACACGAATGCCGATTGGCCCAGAAATGCCAGCAATCGCAGGTCTACATCAGGCTTCGCATTTTCACTTGGAAGTGCCGCAATCGCTTGGAGCAGCAAGAAACAACCGACAGTCGAGCACAAAGGTTGAGCATCGAGGAGCAGCTATTGTGACGTGCGAAGCTGTATGGCTGAAAAAACTATTGAAGGATCTGCAACATCGAACTTGCGAAGAACCCCATCTTCCACGCCTGGACCAAGCATATTAAGATGCACTATCATTTTGTCTGCAACCAAGTCCATTCCAGTGAAATTGAACTTGTTTGTTTTCCGACTGATCGGCATGTTGCTTATTGGCATAAAAGGCCGACTCCTTCCACCTTGTATCTTAGTGTGAACACACCCAAATAGTTAGGGCTTAGTATATAAGCTCTATCCTAACACTGTAACGTTAATCCTTTCTTGTATCTTGAGTTTCTGAGAGTGTAAGAGTTACAGAATAACGAGAGCCTCCATTAGAGCTTGAAGTGTGTCTACCTTTCCATTCTTTCTTCTGTCATACTCTCTGTGTTGTTTGTTGTATACATAATCGACAGGTCCTCACATACTTCCGCATACATATTGGACGCCATAAAACTGGTATCAGAGTGACTTGTTCAACGGGAACAAAACAACAGAGCAAGTTGAAAGAAAAGACAAGGTCAATAAAAATCTCACTTTGAAAAAGAACATGGCTTCAAATTCGGTATAGGAGTTGAAATCCGAAAGTTCTATGGAAAAACCGTTGCCCTGTGGAAGGAGATGATGTAGGATGTGTTGACCATAAGAAGATAGGTCGAAGCCATTCAACATAGTGAAAAACCTGCTTCTATGATAGCAGTAGAGTGGAGATCCATAGACGAAATCACGTGCTCCACCATCCGAATGCATCTAGCCAAAAACGTCTACTTCAGAATGGCCAAGGAGACGACAACATTCTCATTATGGGAGAAGCTTCAAGTTGTGTACGAAATGAAGTACTCATCTTCAAAATTGATATTGATCAAACA